>NW_015663484.1:4866-49052 GCF_001515625.1 Sinocyclocheilus rhinocerous
CCCTACTCCTAGAGGTCTCCAGAGCGCCCACCCCCCCTCCCCATTGGATGTTTTGGTGGCGTGAGGACATGCCTTCTGGGAGGGGGGAGTAATGTCATACTCGGGGCCAGGTTTTGTGTGTGTCTTTGCTCCCTATGTGCTCCGTCATCCAGTTTCTCTGTCTCGTGTTTTGAGTTCATTGTTCCCAGGTGTTTCCAATGTTAATTGTCATTAGTTCCAGGTGTCCCTTGTCTTCCCCTCATCAGTTCCTGTGTATTTAAAGTGTGTTCTAGTTCTTGTCCTTTGTCAGTCGTTAAACGTCATCCTGTCATCCTGATGTGTCGAGTCCTGTGATCCCAAGCCTTTGTTCAATAAACCCTTTTGAGTTACTTTACTCCGTGTCTCCTCGCTCCTTCGTTCCCGTGTTCCTCGTGTGTGTGAACCGTGACAATACGCTGTAGAATCTACATTTGTTATTGTATTTCTGATGCTATTTTATCAGAAGAAATTCATAAAGTCATTACTACTAAACTGTGAGAGAATATTTAGTTTGGATGAAGTCTGATTATTTGTTAATCTAGCCACTGTGCTAAATAAAATTTGTTTGGAATGTTTTGGTTATTTTCTATGAGTTTGTGGATATGCTCGGCCCTGGCAGCTTTTAGAGCCTGTCTATAGCTGGACATACTGTTTTTCCACGCAATTCTAAAAACTTCCAAGTTAGTTTTTCTCCATTTGCGCTCAAGACTACGAGTTTCTTTCTTGAGAGAATGGGTATTACTGTTGTACCATGGCGCAGTACGTTTTTCTCTAACCTTTTTTAATTTGGACAACAGCTTCAAATGTGTTAGAGAAGATAGTGCCCATATTGCTAGTCATTTCATCTAGTTCATGTGTATTTATGGGTACACAGACCAGTTGAGATAAATCAGGCAGGTTATTTGTGAATCTGTCTTTAGGGGTTGGAACAATAGTTCTACCCGGACGATATCGCGGAGCCATATAGTTAATATCAGTAATACGCAGCATGCACGATACAAGGAAATGGTCAGTAACATCATCACTTTGAGGTACGATATCTATATCAGTAAGATCGATTCCATGCGATATAATTAAATCTAGCGCATGATTAAAACAATGAGTGGGTCCGGTGACGTTTTGCTTGACCCCAAAAGAGTTTATTAAGTCTATAAACACAAGTCCTAACACATCATTTGTATTATCAACGTGAATGTTAAAATCTCCGACAATTAGCGCTTTATCAACAGTAACCAATAGGTCTGAGAGAAAATCTGCAAATTCTTTTAAGAAATCTGTATACGGCCCTGGTGGTCTATACACAGTAGCCAGAGCAAGAGATACGATAGATTTCTTTTGCATATCTGACAGTGTAACATTAAGCAGAAGTATTTCGAATGAGTTAAACCTGTATCCTGTCTTCTGAGTAACATTGAGAATATCACTATATATTGTTGCAACACCGCCGCCACGACCAGTCTGACGGGGCTCATGCTTATAACAGTAGCTTGGTGGAGTAGACTCATTTAGACCAATATAATCATTTGGTTTGAGCCAGGTTTCAGTCAAGCAGAGTACATCAATGTGCTCTGGGCGATGTGCTGCGAACCGTCTCGATTAGGCTCCTGAAGTCCTGCTTCAGAATCTCCGTCTGCCACAGCTTGATGTCGTTCAGCCCCGTGTGAAGCACGACAGCTCCGATGCTCTCGTCTCCCTTCAGGATTGTGGGTATCTGCTCAGAAACATTGAGAACACGAGCACCAGGAAAACAGTGAGTGTGCACCTTACCTTTAGCTAAGGTAGCACAGATGTGCTGAACGATGGAGTCCACCATAGACTTACCTCGGACTTGTGAGCGTCAGCCCGGGTGTTTCCAGCGTGGCTCTCTGCTCCCTCAGCTGGGCCTGCTTCACCAGTAGGTCATGGATCTGCTTCTCCACGGCCTCCAGCTCCAACTGCACCGAGTGCAGCTCGAACGTGTCCTCACCTGCACTCAAAGGTAGACACACATCCGCCATTAGAGCAAGTAAACGGTGAGTAAAACAATGGTAATGTGTGTGAATAGGGTGTAAGCAATGTGATATTAGCGGCAACCGCGCTGGCAATGCTAACGAGCTATAAGCTAGAAGTCGATTAGGGAAATCAAAATCATGTCATAAAATATCAAAACTAGTGATAATAAGGCGCTCTTATTGTTTTTGTTGTAGAATACGATCGGGGTATGTTCACACATTATAGAAACGAAAATGATGGTGTATAAAATTGATTTTAAGATTTAAAAAAATAGGTGATAAAGAACCTGACGGAGCTCCAAACTCAAACCATGTGGCAGCAACAAACAGGAAGTGACGCATGCACTTGTTCAAGCTCTCAGCTTGTCACGGCTCTGCAGGCACCTGCAGTACTTCCTGCAGTAGTTCCTCTTTCTGAGCCTCTCCATCTGGCTTCAGGATGCTTTTAAACTCTCACGAACATTTACTTCAAAACCTTGCTCAACTTTCACTTCATTTTTCTAATTACTGAAACTCATTTTTTGCAAGACAACACCTAACTTCCTCTATAAGTCATCAGCATTAAGATAAGGCCTTGAGACTAATCTGCAATAATTCTTCTTTTGTTTTACAGTCATCAGAAACCGAGGCATGCTGTGCATTAACCAGATAACATGTCAATGGGCTATCTACAATTTATGTATTTTATAGACAATTGCAATTTCAAAACATCCTCAGAATGCATAGGCTAAATGAACACCAGTCCCAAGTGTGTTTAATTCAATATACACAGGCTATCTATTCCATTTTAACATATCACAGTCTGATAACTGATAACTAAGCAAAATCTCTTAACTTTAGGCCAGTGCTTGAGCTGATCTAACTATTTTTAGGAGCTCTAATCTTTGGAGCGAGTTGATTAAAAAAAATCACATTATGTCAGAATGTATATAATGAGGTATAAATGTAATAAAAAAGATTTGGAATTTTTATATTGGCCATTAAGACTACTGTCCTGTTATCTTTTTCTTATTATTAATCTAGGCTTGTTGAGTCCTTCAGCGGTCATCTGGACCTGTAGCCACCATATACAGCGACTTGATGAGTAACAGAACACGCAGGTTAAGCCACTAAGACAGAGCGACAGCTTGGAGACAGCGTGTCCTCATCATAAATCCTAAACACTCGCTCCAGACTGATCATACTGCCTGTCTGTCGCTCTCTCTGCGCATGCGCGGGTCCACAGGTTCGGCGAGACGAGGAGAGGCAGAAAGAGAAGTGAAGCGAAAGCGCTTGTGCCACAGTTTGAATGGCTTTCATCAGTGCATCTGAATCAGTGATGGGGGACTGGAGCAGCGTTCACAACCAGACAGGTAAATTCATCAGTACACTGTTTACTTAAACATATGACTTTCTGAAATGTGTTGGTTTCTATAAGATTAAAGCTTTGAGTTGCTTTATAGCACAAGATTGCTCGGTGACACACAGATGCGTAAGATGTGTAGGCTACGTTATGTTACATGTAAGTAGGCTACTATGGAAATCATAGTAAATTATGACTATTACATAATTACAAACTCTAATTTATAGGCCTAGTAAGTAAATTTAAAGTAAGTTGTAAATTGATTTTAGTAAGTACTCATTTGTTTAATTACACTGAAACAGGGATACCTTAAAATAAAGCGATTGTTCTCTTAACATTCATACCAGTTTTAATTTACAACATTGCCGATTGAGTTTGAATTCGTAATTAACAGTTAACATTACTGTTTGTACGTGGATCCCATGTAGCTGTTGTCGGACAAATATATTCTATATGTGCAATAGTCTATTCTTGATCACTGTGTGTAGGGGGAGAAAACTTTTCTTTAAATGCGGTTTTAATGAATTGCTTGTGTGTGTGTGTGTGTGTGTGTGTGTGTGAGAAGAGAGAGAGAGAGAGAGAGTGTGTGTGTGTGAGAGAAGAGAGAGAGAGAGAGAGAGAGAGAGTGTGTGTGTGTGTTATAGTGTGTGTGTGTGTGTGTGTGTGTGTGTGTGAGAAGAGAGAGAGAGAGAGAGAGAAGAGAGGGTTTGGGGTTTTCATTTGTATTAAGAGTAGACAGGATGATATGAGAGCAGGAAACACGTCTGTGCAAATAACAGCGGTTCTCTGGTCGGAAACACGCGATGTCTTCCTCTTTCTTTCTTCATCTTGTGTTTTCTGTTATGTCGACGTGAGGTTTACCCATGTAGCCTTAAAAAAACGGTACGCTGTTATTTTGTCAGTGGAACACGAATGTAAACATTTTCATGCTGTTCTTATCTACATTAAAGTATCATAAAAGTATGAAGCTATAGGCCTACTTATTCAAAGTGTGAGGAACAGACCAAACTTTAAATCATGTACTCTAAAAATCAGCTACATTTTTGTGTTTCAGGCATTGCTGATAAACACACTGGCCCTCTCAGTCCCTCCTAAAGGTCATCAATATTGCATGCTCTGCACATTTTCAGTTGTTAAAATTTGTTAGTCTACATAACATTAACCTCCTCTCTACTCGGTGGCAAACTCAGGCATATGTGACACGAGGCAGCAAAACTCAACACAGAAAATATTCTGACAAACAGATGCTATTTTAATTTGTGTATTTAAAACAGTTGTCCGTCAAGCTTGAGTAAGTTAAAGGCAAGAAATATTCTGCAAAGCAGCATGCTTGAATGCTCAGTTAGGGGGTCGAACCCTACCTGTGTCTATATAATTATCTTTATCTTTATAGTCTATTGAATTATCTTTATGCCTATTTCAAAATAGTCTGTGTAATGAACCTATGCTAAGCAATATTCACTGGAGCAAAAGCTGTGACAACATAAGTGCGACAAAACACACAATTTGAAGCAGCCCTGGTCTCCACTATGTATACATTTTAACCTGAAGTTTTGTGTCATTAAAACAGGTTTGTTATTTGTTAGCCACTCATTTACAGTACAGCTCACACCTGCTTTACAGTTTCACTTCTCACTAGCAGAACAGTAGCAGTGCAAAGCAACACAGCCGTAGGGTGCAGAGCAATCTGAGAATCTGCACACATAAATGAACCTATGGCATTCTGGATACTTTTACTTTGGTTTAGCTTTTGGTTATCTGTATCTTTTTACTTTCTGCTTTTCTAATCTCTTGATCTTGAAGATCAATTAAAGGAAGAGTTCACCCAAAAAATTTGCTGAAAATAGATGTCGGTCATCCAAGATCAGGATGAGTTTGTTTCTTCATCAGATCTGGAGAAATGTAGCATTGCATCAGTGTCTCAGCAATGGATGCTCTGCAGTGAATGGGTGCCGTCAGAATGAGAGTCCAAACAGCTGATAAAAACATCACAATAATCCACAAGTAATCCACAGCACTCCAGTCCATCAGTTAACATCTGGAGAAGACAAAAGCTGAAACTAATCCAGCATTAAGACCTTTTTAACTAAAATACAAGTCTATAATCCCTAATAGTAAAAATAATAAAACTAGCCTAATGAAATCTATTAACTATGCACATCATAAACCTGTCTTTTTAGGCCTACCAGATATGTGTTTCATGTCATAAAATATTTTAATATGACTGAATTTATATTTAACGTGATTACATTTTAATAAAAACATTGTAAGTATTTCATATTTTTTTATTTCCACGGTTACTCAGCTAGCGAATAAATTATACTGAAAGCGAACAAAGAACATTTACATTATCGTATTATCTTTGACTTCAGTCTAGTGTGAGTTTAAGCACGCTCAAAAAACTCCTGTTGTTATCAATGAAGCTGTCTACACTGTCAAATGAATCTCTTATACTTTCATCTGTATTTTGTTGTTTATGATGAGAGAATTCGCGAGAGAGCAGAATTCAGTCAGTGAGCGTGCGCTCTGATCAGAACTCCGGCGTTTCAGTGATGACTCATCTGAACGCACGCCTCTGATTGGCCGCTGCATTCATAAACTCAGAACTGTGTGTGATTGGTTTTAATGCGCAACGCTGTAAAAACGAGTAAAAAAGAAATATGATGCGATATGAGCAGATCTAAATGTAATGCCACAATCAACACTTTTCATTTTCACTTTACTCGTGACAGCCGTAATAGATTTAGTTTAATTGTGCAGGGGCATTTTTGCCTCAAGCCCCAGTTAATTTCAGACCCGTGGATATGCTTCAGTGAGAGAGCGGTCCAAACGCGTTCGGCCAGTTCACCGAAAAGTGAAAAAAACAAAAGATTGGCATGGCTGGTTCATTCCACAGAAAAACGAGACACATGTAATATCTGCTGAAATATTCCAAAGGGGAAAATGTTTCTTTTGTCTTCTCCAGATGTTAACTGATGGACTGGAGTGGTGTGGGTTACTTGTGGATTATTGTGATGTTTTAATCAGCTGTTTGGACTCTCATTCTGACGGCACCCATTCACTGGGGTGAGTCACATGGCCTCAGGGTGAGCAAACGTTCATTTTTGGGTGAACTATTTCTTTAAATTCAGTCTTAGCATGGCAGCATTGTAAGGTGGGTGTTATTGGCTCGCACAGGTCAGTGCGCTCCGCTGCTGTCTCCTGCGGTCGGGACTCTGAAGCTGGTGTCCGGTGATATCAGCTGTTTGGACTCTCATTCTGACGGCACCCATTCACTGGGGTGAGTCACATGGCCTGAGGGTGAGCAAACGTTCATTTTTGGGTGAACTATTTCTTTAAATTCAGTCTTAGCATGGCAGCATTGTAAGGTGGGTGTTATTGGCTCGCACAGGTCAGTGCGCTCCGCTGCTGTCTCCTGCGGTCGGGACTCTGAAGCTGGTGTCCGGTGATGGGACGAGCATGGGCAGCGTGATGAGCCTCCAGTGCCCCTCCAGACACCGCGCGGTCAGCGGCAGTCAGATGTCCTGTGTGTGGAGCAGCAATAAGACATACTGGAGCGGCGGGACACCAGAGTGTAAACGTAAGACACACACACATATATGATAAATGTGAACACACTTACATTTGTCAACCCTTCAAAACAGTATCTTGCCATTCTCAGTAGTGACGGGCCAATTTACATATTAAGCCATTTTTACATTAGTGACGTTATAGACATTTCTTAAAGAATCATAATGTCATTCATGCAGATTGTCACTGGAGCGGTGGGACACCAGAGTGTAAACGTAAGACACACACACATATATGATAAATGTGAACACACTTACATTTGTCAACCCTTCAAAACAGTATCTTGCCATTCTCAGTAGTGACGGGCCAATTTACATATTAAGCCATTTTTACATTAGTGACGTTATAGACATTTCTTAAAGAATCATAATGTCATTCATGCAGATTGTTGGACAAAATTATTGCCACAATTTGAGTTTTAAATGAAAAAAAAAGGGTTATGGAACTCCAGAATATGAAACCATTCTAATTTTATAATAATACAAAGGATATAATAATAGATTTGCATTAAGACTTGAAAAAGGCTTGTCACAGTTTACTAGGCGATATAAGTTCAGCTGTAACCTCATAAATACAGCATATTAGGATTCAGAACTGCTCAGAGTGTCTCTTTAAAGTTCCCAGAGTCATGGAAAACCTTGTTAACATTTGAAAGAATCTCATATGTTCACCAAGACATATGATCAAATATACAGGAAAATATCTGCTACTGTCATCCTCTCACTGTGTGTTTGGTTTCTGTATTTTTGCAGCTTTATCTCGGTTCGAGGATGACGGCTTTCGTTTAGCTCTTCTTGTGTCCTTCATCAGCTCAGCCATCATCCTCCTCATGAGCATCTTCTTCATCACTTCCTGTCTGGTGAGACACGTGAAACGAGAGGAGAGGAGAAAGATGGAGAGGTGAGAGACAGATTGAAAATACACAGAGCTCTCAAAACCTGGTTCATTTATCACCTGCAACTTCAAAATAATTCCGTCACCATTTACTTCGAAAGCATCGACAGTCATGTCTTCAGTCCCTTGTGAAATACGTGCACTTAATTGTAATGAAAGTGCATTTGCAGTGTACTTCAAATCTGAACAGTATATTTAAAAAAAACTGTACTTGCAGATAATTATATTCTAATATTAATGAAATAAAAGGCCACTCAAGTGAATTAAAGAGAGAGACTTTCATGACTGTTTCTTAAAACACTTAAGTAGACTTGTAAAAAGTGCACCTTGTAATAATGTCAAATTAAGTTTTACTTTAAGTACATTTTACATCATAATGTTTTAATAATCTTTTGTAGCGTTTTAAAGAAGTACACTTATTGTGATGCGTTAACTAACATACTAAAGCACACGGAAACTACTTGATTATAATTTTAACTGCAGTGTGTTATTTGATATTATATTTAAAGTTAATATATTTTAAATGTACTATATTGCAATTTCATCATTACAAATGTCTAATTACAAATATATCTAAATACGTGACATACACGTTTCAAGAGAAATGTCTTTAAAGGATATTTTAGTTTATTATAAATTCTTGTCAGTACACTCAGCAGTAACTTTAACCATATTTCATAATCAACAGAAGTAATTATGGGTCAAAAACTAATTGCATTTAATATGAATTTAATCTATAATATGTTTTCACTTAATTGCAAATAATGTTTATACTTTATTTTACGGTGTCTTTGCTACACTGTAATTATCCAATTAAGTGCTGACTAGTAGTAATTAACCATGATATGCATGTACTATAGGGTTAGGGTTTAGTTTAGTTGCTTGTAATTATCCAGGTACCACATGCTCTCTCCAAAACACTGCGCCCAGATGTTGTTGAAGTGGACATGATTCAGAATGTGATTTGAGAAGAATTACTCAGAAGTGCTCACATCAGTCAGCTTATGAGGAGAGAAAGACAGATGTGAAGGAAGTCAGTTAAAGCCACCATTGATGCGGATGACTGTAATGAGTGTGTCTTATGTGATGTGTAGGGCAAGAAAAACTGGAGCGTCAGAGTTTTGGCAACAAATGGATGTTGAGGGTGTGGAGCTGCAGAGAGAGGTGTTACACAACCAGAAAACCACAAACAACAACAACAACAACAACAACACCAGAGGAGAGAGACAGCACACAGACAAACACATCTACAGCCCTGGTGACCTCCACACTCCCTGCAGGTACTGTCCAAACACGCTTCAAAATAGATGAAATACACACACATTCACAGAAACACTCAATATGCTCCCATCAATAGTTCACCTAAAAATGAAAATGTGCTCACTCTTTTAGGCCATCCGAGATTAGGATGAGTTTGTTTCTTCATCAGGTTTGTAGAAATGTAGCATTGCATCAGTGTCTCAGCAATGGATGCTCTGCAGTGAATGGGTGCCGTCAGAATGAGAGTCCAAACAGCTGATAAAAACATCACAATAATCCACAAGTAATCCACAGCACTCCAGTCCATCAGTTAACATCTGGAGAAGACAAAAGCTGAAACACATCCAGCATTAAGACGTGTTGCTTCTGGTCATTTAAAGTCCATAATCCATAATAACGCTTCCTCCAGTGAAAAACATTAATTGAAGAGTGGATAACTTGTGGATTATTGTGATGTTTTTATCAGCTGTTTGGACTCTCATTCTGACGGCACCCATTCACTGCAGAGCATCCATTGCTGAGACACTGATGCAATGCTACATTTCTCCAGATCTGATGAAGAAACAAACTCATCCTGATCTTAGATGAACTGAGAGTGAGTGAATTTTTAATTTCAAATTTGAAAACATTTCAAATTTTTATTTTTTGCTTGAACTATTCCTTTAAAATACAGCTTTTGTATCAAATCCTTGACCCAAGACACAACAGTCCGAAACTTTTTAAATGTTTTTGCAACACTTTGTCAAGCCAACATCAAAAGTTTGTCTTGCCAAACTTTCCTTTTGTACTTTCCATGCATTTATCCATACATCACATTTATGTTGGTGAATTAAAAAAAACAACACACTGACATGCACTGAGGTGGAGTTACTTCATTATGATTATATGTGTTTTTCACAGGTGTCTTCAGGAAGGGAGGCCCTGTCCTCTGAACATCCATCCATCCCAGTTCTCTCTGATATTCAATCCACTCTCTGACTACCTCATAAACACACACATCGGCTCCGCAGACACACGCTGTGCGTTCCCTTTCCCTCGCTACGCTGCAGAGGACAGACATTTCTGCAGGCCGCTTCGAGACCCTCTCTGGAATGGACAGCACCTGTTTAGCCCACATCAACCCCCTGCCCAGATGATGTCTATATGAGGAAGTGAGCGAAGTGCTGAAGACTGTGGAGGATTGTGTGTAATAATGATTCAATCTGGGACTAGTCACACAAGAGACAAGACCCTCAACTGAGAACTGGAACTTTTTTCATGTGTGGTTTTGTTATGTTATGTAGATAACTGCGTGTGATTCGAACTGTATTTTTATATTTTATTGCACTTAACATGCTATTGCACTTGATACTGGCCACAACATTAGTATATAGTTTTGCAGTACAGTACGCAACGGGTAACAATGAATGTTTTAAATAGTAAATTATTATGACATGACGCCATGACCTGCAACATTACTGGATGTTTAAATATGCCTCATTCCCTTGACATTAAGAGTGTAGACTTTGCAGGGCTCAAGTGAGTTGAAAATGATCCAAAGGGACTCCAGACAGATTGATGTACAACACCGTGTCTTGAAAGGCCGTCCAACATGGACGTTAATGCTTGACATACTGTCACTTGTCACTGCCCATAAGTCACACTGAAATATGAAACAGTGACACGATTCTTTTCACTTGTCTGTTAATATAAAAACAGGTTATTTAAATTATTCCAAACAATCAACCAACACGGAATTCTCTCATTTACTATATAAAGACATGCTTTCTGGATGCACACTTGAAATAATCATTATATCCTTATGGAGATAAAGTCTCAGCTGGGTAGATTTCATTGTTGTTGTTGTACTCAAACTAAAAACCAAAGCAAGCTTCAAAATGTGGAAATTCCTGCTCGTTATTCCTCAAGCATATGTTTTGGCTGTACAAATATGACAGTAACATGTTATGTTCATATCAATGAACCATGATACCTAAAACAATATTACATGTCCAAATGGTAGTACCATGGTACTTTTTGTTCTTTTGCAAGTGTCTGTGCCTCTGGATATAATGTGCGAATAAAAAACACGAATATAATGCAAAAGTTGCACACGGAATTCCTTTCAAATGTAGCGCAGATATTATAATACTGTGTACTTTTGATCTTGCATTTTAGGAATTAAGGAAACCATGAGCAAATGGCACTTGTTGCACACATTCATCGGCCTGCAGCACCACCCTGTGGTTGTGTAGTAGAGGAGAGTTGAGCCACTTTTTACTTACAGTGTGTTTAAGGTGAGCGAATGAGAGCAATGGGTCCGACTTAAATATGTACATACATGTCAGGATTTGGTGCATCCTTGGGAATAATCACTTTGGAATAAACTGTAAAATAAACTGCTTTCAAAATATGGCTTTCCAAAAAAAAAAGTGGTCTCTTGGCTCAACTTGCCCCCAGTGAGGGGTAACTTGAGCCACATGGACTTAAATTGTCTCACTGATTATGTTGAAGTAAAACTGAACATTTTCACTTCACGCTGTATCAAAGGAAGGGAAATTCAATAAAAATGACTTCTTAAAATCTGTGTGAGCCTTGTGACGGACTGGCCGTCCATGCAGGGAGTTTCCCCGCCTGTGGCTCAAGACGCTGGGTTCCAGCTCCCCGCGACCCGAATAAAGACAAAGAGGTCTGGATAATAGAATGGATGGATGGATGACTTCTGAAAAGTTTTATTTAAGGGTTAGGAAGCTAATGATTTAGGCATAGTTCATCCAAAAATGGTCATTCTGTCATCATTTATTCACAGTGTTGTTCATGACTTTCATTCTGTCGGTACAATGAAATCTCTTTGGCCTGATCACAGAAAAGTGTCAGGTTTACAGAAACACATTTAGCAGACTTGTCTACTGGAGTCAAGTCACCTTTATTTATATAGCGTTTTATACAATACTGATTGTGTCAAAGCAGCTTTACAGTGTAAAACAGGAAAATAGTTTGTCAATAATGCAAGAAGACAATAACAAAGAGTCATTTTTCAGCTAAAGTCAGTTCACTGATGATCTCCTCCAATAGTGTCTGTGCAATCAGTCAAGCGCTTTGACTGATTGCACAGCGCTTTATTCTGTTTCACAAACGTCTGTTGACTTTTAGCATTAATGTTGTTAAAAGAATTTAGTTATATGTAAATGGCAACATTTGGGTTTATGTTATTATTATTAGCTATTATATTTGAGTTAGCCTGTATATTTGACCAAAGTTCATTGTGTGAGAAAAGTGCTTCTTTGTGAAGATTAATATTTTACATTCAATTTGTAATTAATTTGTAATTAAATTAAATTAACATCAAATGTTCTAAATTAAAATAAGTTCAGTGTATTCATTCAAATAAAAAATGAAAAGATAGAAGCCTAAGGAAGAGAAAATGCATTCCTTGTTGGCTTTCATGTGTCTAATGTGCATTCCTCTTTTGCTTAATGTTTGATGTTACTGATGGCTCTGTCTTGGCATTTGTTTAGTTCAATTGTTTTATTTGATAGCACATGTAATACTGTATAAGACTAGTAAAACTAGTATACTATATATAACCAGTTAGTGAGTTTGTCCAACATAGTCAACTCAGTTATGGATTGTTAAAACACAGCCATTTGTTCAACATTCATTTTATAAACACTCAACATTTCAGTCAACATTTTTATTTATTTTTATTGAATTATTTAGAACTTCATAATCCCCTTCAGTTTTTGAAGCAGCTTAAATGAAGCACACATTAAAATGACTAACAATAAAAGAAAAATGAACAGTATGTTGTTCTGCAGCACTAAAGCACTTGTAAACAGTTGATTGAGATTGCATGTGTACATGCACATCATGCCAGCAGAGGTCAGCATCAGCTTTCTGAGAATGGACTGGAGTTGTGCCACAGCAGGAGCCTTCAGCCCTGCTCCTGGAGAGCTACCGTCCTGCAGAGTTCAGCTCCAACCCCAATCAAACACACCTGAAGCAGCTAATCAAGGTGTTCAGGGCTACTTGATAATTACAGGCAGGTGTGTTGGAACTGAAGTCTGCAGGACGGTAGCTCTCCAGGAGCAGGTTTGGAGATCCCTGTGCTAGAGCATTAGGTTTTGTCAGTGTGTGTGTTACCTGTGACTACTGTACACTCAGTATATATCACTCACATTCTTTTGTTGGCCTTTTATTGTGGCCAGCCTAAGGCACACCTGTGCAATAATCATGCTGTCTAATCAGCATCTTGATATGCCACACCTGTGAGGTGGATGGATTATCTCGGCAAAGGAGAAGTGCTCACTAACACAGATTTAGACAGATTTGTGAACAATATTTGAGAGAAATAGGCCTTTTGTGTACATAGAAAAAGTCTTAGATCTTTGAGTTCAGCTCATGAAAAATGGGGGCAAAACAAAAGTGTTGCGTTTATAATTTTGTTCAGTGTATGTCAACTGGTTCAATTAATTTCTAATTTAATTTTAGTCAAGCTGAATAATCATAGCTGTTGATTACAGATCAATCAAACATCAAATACAAAAGCCAATAAAAGGCCAGTAAATAATGCACAAAATACCATAACACATAATTAAATAACAAAATTGCCAGCCTGTCTTCTATGTTATATCACTCAGTGTTATGATCCAATTTGATGAAATCAATGATTTTCGGCTTTTATTATAGTTGTCAGGAGTGTCTTCTCTATATTCCGTGTTTCAGGGATTTTTCTGTTGTCGTTGTGTTTTAATTAAAAGCTACCTCAGTAGCTGTCTTGAACACAACATTATGAAATATAATACAAGGCTGAAACAGGGTGTGGTATTCAGACAAATGTTTTTTATACATACCTACCAACCTTTGTTATTGATTTCATACACATATTTATATGTGATACTTCTGAGCCTATTGTTTAATTGTCTGACAGCCCACACCCAGTCCCGTAGAACTTACCCATAATGCGCTGCAACAAGCTCACACAGCTGATTAAACTTTAAAATCTTCTAAAGTGATGTGTGCATGTGTTCTGTAATATACCTGTGTGTGTGTGTGTGTGTGTGTGTGTGTGTGTTCTGTAATATACCTGTTTGTGTGTGTGTGAGCTTGTGTCACACACCTGCATTGGGCCACTGAACTCCAAATGCAGTGATGAAGACATTAATGGCGACTATGATAAAGATGCAGCCTGTCGTGATGTTCTCTAAGACATTCAGCCTGAGATGAGTTTGCTCGTCATTCAGGTTCCACTTCACTGCAATCAGCAACAATAAACACAGACGCAGTCACACTTTAGGAAGGAACCCACAGAATAATCCAGTGTAACTCACATCAACTGTTCAGTGTTCTGTCCTACTGTATCTTCAACATGGCCTGACACCCAAATATAATATAATATAAATACATCTTCATTTTAATGTTTTTATTTGATATGCATATAAAACAGCCTTGTTTCAAACAAACTTGTAAAAACATTTGAATAAAGCAAGGTGAGCAAAAGCCACAAACCTACTCTGAGGGTCAAGCTGTAGCAGTGGAGCTTCAAAACGTTTCTACTGCTATCATTTTAGAAACAAAATATCGACTGTCAAAATGAATGCTAAATATCACATTGTTCAGTGTGAGCTGACAGTTTTCCTCACACTGGACAGTAAAGCATGGCTGACACTCTTCCGTTGAGCTCCGTGTTGTGAGGACCAGATTGACGGTTACTGAAACACCACAAGTTTTAACCACACATCCTGGGATGACCAAGACTACCTCTCCAGCTAGTTCAGAGCTGTCTGCTTATCATAGATTAGTTGCCGTCTGACAGAATGAAAGTGCTCTCAGTTGATGAGAGACGCATTATCCACTGGAGCATTGACTGCATTGACTGCAGCGCTGGGAATTCTAATGTCAGTGTTTCTTTTAAAAGGGGACCTGAAAACAATATGGTGGACATGTGGACATTTTGTGGTGCTTTATGGCAAAATTAAAATGGGATTTAATTACTGTGTTAGGGAATAAATAGACATAATTAGTCAAAATAATGGGAACTTAATGATAATGATTTGTTTTCCAGTTTGACATACTGTGGATGTGGCCAATTCAAATTCACACTCATAATAATGATAGTCAAATTACTGAATTTTGGATCCCCAGATTGATGTTCATAATAAGCACACTTAAACAATGGCATAGAAACACACTCCAGCATGTTCACACACAGCATTTAGACATGATACATATGGGATGCTGTAGGGCAAAAGATTGTGTGTGTGTGTGTGTGTGTGTGTGTGCGCGTGTGTGTGTGTGTGTGTGTGTGTGTGTGTGTGCGTGCGTGCGTGCTGTAGTAATAATGATAGTCAAATTACTGAATTTTGGATCCCCAGATTGATGTTCATAATAAGCACACTTAAGTAAACAATCAGAAACACACTCCAGCATGTTCACACACAGCATTTAGACATGATACATATGGGATGCTGTAGGGCAAAAGATTGTGTGTGTGTGTGTGTGTGTGTGTGTGCGCGTGTGTGTGTGTGTGTGTGTGTGTGTGTGTGCGTGCGTGCGTGCTGTAGGGCAAAAGAGAGTGTGTGTGTGCATGTGTGTGTGTGTGTTCTGGTATATATGGTTTATTATGAGGACACAAATGTGTATAATGACATGGGTATTACAACGTAAACATGGTTGGAAAGCCTGTATGTCTTTCTGCTGAAAGGGAACTGAAAGGCACTGACATCACGCTCGGCTGGTTCAGAGAGAGACGGTGAGGTCAGCGGGTGCAGAATAGAGGATCTGGAGGGTCAGTGGGAATGGGAAAAAGTGACAGAAACAGAAAGGCAGATGCAGAGAAAGGTTCTGCTGATATGTAGGTCAAAGAGAAAGAGAGAGAGCGAGGGGAGAGTGTATTGTGATGCCATTGTCATGTGTGGCTGATAGCACTGGAATTACTCTCCATCTCTCTTTATCTTCTCAAACAATGATGTTCTCTGCAAAAGGAGGCCTCTGTTTTGTAGATTTTTGACTGGTAGCAAGATATAGAGATGATCAGAAGTCCATAACTTAATGTGAAACAGCTTTGAAACAACCAAACAAGCACAATATAAATAAACGTGACTTGACTTAATGGTTGATCTGGGCCGAATTTACGCATAGGCATTCTAGGCACGTGCCTATGCTTGCTCGTCCGGGGGGGGGGTGCCCAAACACAATGAAGTGTTATAACATTTTGTTATACTATGGGCTATCTACAACAATAAAATAACCAAAACCTCAGAAGACTGAGCAAATAAATATAACAAACAATAGGGTAAAAAATGACAAACTATTTCCATGTCTTCCACCATTTTCTTATGTAGCCTACGGAAATCACGCTTTCTCCGGTTCTCTCTCACAGACGCACACACATGCACTCGCACACACGCGGACAGAAACTTGTCGTCATCGCCGCCCCGCGAATTCATCAATAAAATAGTTTCGCATCTGAAAAGCTACATGACATTTCTCAGTAGTGAGGTTCTTGAAGCAGTTTAACTTAAAGATTCGCTATTAGTAGACGCTGCTGCTGAACAATGAGAGACGCACAGACGCAGGTATTCACACGCGCTTAATATCTCTCTCTCTTTCTCTCTCTCTCTCTCTCTCTCTCACTAATAACTGCATTAAAGGGGTCATATGATGTGATCTCAATTGTTCCTTTCTCTTTTGAGTGTTACAAGCTCTTGGTGCATAAAGAAGATCTGTAAAGTTGCAAAGACTAAAGTCTCAAATCCAAAGAGATATTCTTTATAAAAGTTCAGAGTCAACCACGCCTACCTAAAACGGCTCGTTGTAGCACGCCCCCACATATCTACCTCACTATGTGGGAAGATTTGCATAACGCCGCCCAAATGTACGTCCGCACAGTGTCCGCATTACGTCATTTTCATCATCAGGAGGGCTCACCGACAGCTGTACACCCCGTCCACGTGCAGGCATTTTTTTGAGACCGCGCGGACGGTCCGCGTACAACAGCGCATGCGCGAGGTGAAAGTTGAGACAGAACGCAAGTCAAGTAGGTGGTACTGCGCCTGTGTCTAACTCGTCCGTCCACACTCATCCGCGGTTGAGTATACTTTGAAAGCTGTGCGGACGCGGCTTTGCGCGAGACGAAACGGAACGCGGAAAGTGAAGTATACCTGGGCCTTTAGGGGCTGTTCACATATCGCGTCTTTTGCGCGCTCAAGTTCGTTATTTCAAATGTAGACGCGCGGCAGGCACGCTCATAATGGAAGCGACTCGGGTGCGACGCGCTAATTTTTTCAAGGTGCGTCCACGCCGCAAATCTATTTATCCTTTGCTGAAACTTTCGTGTCTTCATGGAGAGCGTAGGTCATGGTTGCTTACCAACGGCAGACGCTTTGGAAAAAAGGAGAAAGCGGCGCGCCTAGCGTTTTCAGGACGGAAACATGTCAAATGTCTTGAAACAAATCATCTGAACAATGTCTTGATGAGTGTTTGTGACTCCTGGCCGTTAAAATTATTAGAGAACTAACTCCCGAAGTGATACGCCACGCCTATTAATGGAATGGTCTTTCTGAGTTCTCAAACAAATTAAGAGCTACATTCGATTTTTATTGACTAAACACAAGCGCTTATTGCGATAAAAAACACTGTAACCTTTCCACTGATTAAGAAATATTTTGTTTGCTTGGGTGGTAATATTAGGCCTACCTATATTAATAGGGAAGGGGGGCCCAAAAACTCAGTAGCCCCTCACTGCAGAACAAAGATCCAGGGGGCGGGGTTGGATCCACATCTAGGGGTGGAGATGGTAAGTTTAGGGATCAGGGGGTGGAGACGGGTAGGTTTAGGTATATGTAAGGTGGGAGGAGTTGGATCTGGATCCAACCTCGCCCCCTGGATCTTGTGTTCTGCAGTGAGGACCATCTCCAAAAACTTGTTTTGCCTATGTTACGAAAAGAGGTAAATCCGGCCCTGAGAGCGACACAAGTTGGTAATATGCAATTTGATTAAATTAAACTGATTTTTTAACTTCTATGACTGACTAAGATATATGAGAATAGATTTCTCTGAATACAGAGCAGTGCTCAGTCTCTGTCAGATGACAGCATTAGTGTGAGTTATGACAGGCCACTAAAACTCTTCATGATGATGGGAGGGGCAGTAGTCTATAAACTAATTTATAATGTACATCCAGCTGGGTGTTTGTTACGGTTATGGACTTTTTAGTTGTGTTTTTCCCTGTTCCTGTCTCCTGCCTTGTTTTGTTCCTTTGACCTAGTTTTCCTTCATTGTCCTGATTAAGTCATTCTGTTCACCTGTGTTCATTCAATCCTTATTGTCATTATTCCCTTGTTTGCTTTAGTAATTATACTCCCTGTTCTGTCCTTTGCTGGTTATTGTTTGTTGTTGCGTTGCTCTCTGCTCCTGGATTCTTTGTTAAGTTGATTAAAAAGTCTCCTTGTGGATTATTCTCCTTTGTTGTGCATTTATACTGCACCAACATGTTACAGAATAACCAGCCAAAAACAGTGATATATTTAGCAGTGTTTTTCTTCCTTTTGTTTTATTTTTTTCCCCGATGGACCTGCCTGCCGTTCAACTCCTCTGCCTCGAGCAGGAAGACCGTTCCCTGGAGGATCATACCAGAGGCTTTTTTGGATTTGGATCTGGACCGCTCGCTCAGGCTTGCGAGGTAGAAAATGCAAAGCGAGCGGTCCAAATCCAAATCCAAAGGAGAATAATCCACAAGGAGACTTTTTAATCAACTTAATCATGGCAAGTCTCCCAGGGAACGGTCCCCAGGAGAATTTTGCTGCTTTCGTGGAGTGGGTGCTGGAGAAGAATGGACTGTATTTCTCCGTCTGCCCCGCTGAGGAGGACATCTCCAGCCCCACTCCTGAACCAGAGACCAGCCAGCCATCAGCCCGCTGCACAGAGCGATCGCCTGAGCCCACCGCAGATGGAGAGCCTGAGCCTGCCACGCCAGCGTATGAACCCGCGACTGAGCCCATCATCGCCCCGGAGCCTGAGCCTCAAGAGACGTCTGACCAGGTGCCTGAGCTTGCAAAATCGCCTGTCCCCAAAGAAGTTTTGGTGGAGATTGCGAGCCTGGAGGGAAGCCCCGCCCACACTCCCGACGCTGAGGGTGAGCTGCAGTTTGTTTCTGGACTATATTATGAGAAACTTATAGACAATTTTCAAGAGGACTTAATTGACTGGGTTGGGGAGGTTATTCCCTATGTTTCTGTGTCTCCTGAGTCTCCGCTGGTACCGTCCAGCTCTCCTAGGTTTCCTGGGTCTCTGCTCGTTCCTTCCAGCTCCCCTGTGTCTCCTGAGCTCCCTATGACTCTTAAGTTCTCTCCCAACCTCCCTCTCCTGCCTCCTCTTATGCCAGACTGTTTCTCAGCCCTGTCTCTGCTGGTGCCTGTTAGTCTCTCAGCTCACTCTCAGTCAGCGCCATCTGGGTGCTCTGATCCGCCACGGGACTTCCAGTCTACAGCTCCATCTAGGCGTGAGGATCCCCAGTCTCCGCCTCCAGACTCCGAGTCCCGTACTCTATCTCAGTCCCATCGGCTCCACCTTGGCTCCTTGCTCCCTCATCCCATTGGCTTCACCGGGCTTCCTCGTCCCTCTGGCTCCTCCTTGGTCAGTCATCGACCATCTGTCACCTTGGGACTCCACCCCTCCAGCTTTGCCTCATCACTCCATCCCTCTGGCTCTGTTAGGCTCCTCCTTCCCTATGGCTCCGCCTGCATTCTTGGTTGCTCCGGCTCCACTGCGGTCTTCTGGGTTCCTGTCTCCGCCTCACTAATATGAGCCGTCAGCTCCACCTTGAACCTCTGGACCTCGGGTGTCACTCTGGCTCTTCGTCTGCTTAGCTCCATCTCCATCGCTCGTACCAAGGGTGTAGTCTGCCAATACTCCCCCATGGCTCCTCCCTCCCTTGACTCTGCCCTGGGGCCTCGTCCTGGCTGGTCTCTGGATCTCCATCTGGGTCCTCCTGCTCCTGGCTTCCCCTTGGCTCCTCCCACCCTCCACTCCCCCATAGACTCATTTGGACTCTTTTTGCTTCTACTCCTCTCCAGTTCCTCGCCCTTCTCCATAACACCCGCCCTCCCTCCTCAGTTGGTCCTTAGTTGGACTCACGAGGACGCGCCTTCTGGGAGGGGGGCGAACTGTTATGGTTATAGACTTTAGTTGTGTTTTTCCATGTTCTTGGTCTCCTGCCTTGTTTTGTTCCTTTGACCTAGTTTTCCTTCGTTGTCCTGATTATGTCATTCTGTTCACCTGTGTTCATTCAATCATGTCATTAGTCCCTTGATTGCTTTAGTATTTATACTCCCTGTTCTGTCCTTTGCTGGTTATTGTTTGTTGCATTGCTCTCTGTTCCTAGATTCTTTAAGTTGATTAAAAAGTCTCCTTGTGGATTATTCTCCTTTGTCGTGCATTTATACTGCACCAACACGTTACAGTGTTACTGTAGAATAAACCCTGACAGGGTGATCAGGACCCCGACATGAAACAGATGGGTCTCATATCACCCTGAAGGGGTCAAAGTGAGCAGTTTTTAGCCTAGACAAACAAACAAGCTTGAATCGAAATTGAACCTATTGTTGTAATCCATTACAGTGTACAAAACAATCATCCTGGCAACATTACAACAATACATCATTAATAGAGTACTGTTATACTGAAGTCCTCCTCTTTCATTTTACAGTAACTGAGGCGCAAGATGGTTCCAGCTGTGTTTGTATGAAATGAGAGAGCATGTCTGCGGCGTGATATCAGCAGCAGTGCTTTGATGGCTGTCACTGAAAATGTATGGGAATAACACTGTTGCTCCTGTGGTCTATCAGGTCCTGTAATCGCTGCTGTATGCACTGGGGATCATTGCTTTCCAAGTACTCTTAGATCCTCTTGGCATACAAGCCTCTGTTTATGCCAAAACTGATTCTGATCCTCCACTGAGACTGATGTCAACGATACCGCAGCATGATATGGATAGTGACAAGACAAGTGACATGAAGCCCGTACATGTGACAGAGAATCGAAACATATTCCAATCAGTCAAATCAAAATGTAAATTCTGAAGCCACTTCTTCTGGCATTGCTGTCATGACTTTCCTGATTACAGCTGCAGGAATTAGCAAGACAGAAGTGATCTGTATTTCTTGTATAAACTCAATGTATTGGACTAATGATAAATGTTTTAGAATTGCCATAATGTTTTTCTTGAGGTTGATGTGGTTAAATCATCCATTACAAATAAAAAAGCCCTCAGGGTGTTTGGTAAGTAATGTGATGATAAGTTTTGGACTTTTTCAGCAGGTTGCAAACTGCACTAATGACAGTCTGTTGTCTCGATGCCAATATTTCATCTGTAAATATTCCACTGACCAGTGTCTGATAGCAATGGTTCAAAGAGTAAAAACAGAAATAAGACAATGACCTGAAGTTCAGTCAGGAAACTCTATCTGACACAAACTGATAGATCCTTGACATGTAATCTGCAAGTAATGGTGCGGGCCATGGCCACTCATATCTGGTGCCAATGAGCTTGCAAACTCTACATTTAAACAGTGTGCTTCAGTGCTGACTGAAAGCCAGCCGTGAAGCAGGTTATCACTCTTCCTCTGACACCCTCCTCCTCCCCCAGCACCACCTGTCTAAGTCTGCCACAGTGGATATGATGTATGTCTAATGCAGCAGCAGCAACAACAGTGTGTGTAGTACATAACACTGTCATATCCATTAACATGCTAAAACTACTCCGAAAGTTGTCATGACTGAATTATTGTCAGTTCTAGATTAGATGTTACACCTATGTATGTCACCTGCCTGAGGATTTAATGAGTATGTTTCAGAAAATATAAGTGGGGTACAACAGGGCTAAATGCAGACATTAAAGAAGTGGGCAGTAAAATGCCTCTAGTAGATTAAAATTCTTTATACCATGGTCTGAATACCTGATTTTGATTTCAAGAAAGTGCTGTGTTGGTTTTTTGTGTCATCTAGTTGTTTATTAAAATCAAATGCACCTTGAGTCCTGTTGTACCCTAGTAAGGCAGGTGTGTGTGCTCTCATTCACCTATGAAGATGAGCAAAATCCCCACTAACACTTGCAGACAGAGCGACAGACTGATGAGCGTGATCAAGGAGGTGTACAGGGTGAATTTGTGCCCCTGCTCCAGCACGGCCTTCAGCTGTGACGCGTTAGCCATTAGCAGAGCCACGTCCAGCATGCTCTCCGCCACACTCTTCTTATTGGCATAGTGGTTCATGTTTAGAGGGGCACGTGACAGGCCAAGACTGTGAGAAACCTGACGAGAAAAGCATGGAGAGAGGACCATTATCATGCTAAAGCCTCATCAGTAATATTAGGACACACTAGTACTGTACCAACTACTGCACGACAGATCTTTGCGCTGACTATTTTTCATTCACAGAAGCCTCTCCCTTGAGCCTGCTTTGCTTGTTTTTCCTGCCTTTAAACTGAATATAGTGTGAGGGAATTAGATTATAGTGCTTTTGTACGGAGTCTCTTAGTCATGTGGATAGTCATACTTGTTTTGGTGAAAAATAACTTTTACAAATTAATTTGTTTATTGATTTTAATGATGCAAAGGAACAAGGAACTCTGTAATTCTCATGTGTCTCAAAGGCAGTTGCTCTGCTGCCACAGGAGTGATCGGAAATCTGTGAAATCTGAATGAATCATTTTGGTGAAAGATTTCAAAAGATTTGTGTCATTTGAGTTTTGGGATGAATCAATATTCTCACCACAAGAACTGTTGTTTATCATGCAAACAGGGTTTGAATATCAGCCCAACTAACAGTGCACATGTTCACGGGCAGTAGAGGATGAGCTAATGCCTTGATTTATAATGAACTGTAAAGCCCTTATTGAGCACACTGAATTTACAGAATAAATGGTATGGGAATCTTGGCACCAATGTGTGATTTATCTAGAACTTTATTAAGTCTCATAATCTGACTGAAGAATTTCTGGTGTTGAAGTAGCATGAAGAATAATAGAGCGAGAGAGAGAGCTGATTCTGGCACTTCTCCTGGCCTAACAGACTGAGGACTCAATCACTGCACTTTCTTGACTAGTACACTCAGAGCCCTAAGCTCCACCAGCTCCAAGGATTTTCCCTCATCTAAAGTGATATTATATCTCATAGTTAATATCATAACGCCAGGACACTGTTGTAATGACTTTGATTACTTAATTTTAACTGTAGGGAATTAATTATTATTAATTCATTCAGGTTTATTCGACCTGCAAAATAACATCATCAGAATGCTGACAGAAAAAATTAACGAAAGAGCTGACGGTTTGGAAAAAATCATTAAAAAGAACTCTGACGGGATTGAAATGCTGAGCTGAATTCTGTATTAAAACTTAATATAAATGGGGAGGTGTCTGAAGATTATGTTAAAATTTCTAATCATATATCAACCTTTTATCAGACGTTATATAGTAAAGAAGATGATGGCAATACAAGACTTTTTTTTTTAGAAAGCATTAAAGCAAATGCTAAATGTATAGATCAGGATAGTATGATGTCGTGCAACAAAGATATTTCTATAGAAGAAGTTAGATTTGGGATCAGTAAATTAAAAGACAATAAATCTCCCGGTAAATTATTATTTATTTTTTATTTTTTACCTGTATTATTATTTATATAATACTGTATATTTTCTATTTCTTTTTTGTAGTTTATATTTGTTCAGTACCTTTATATTATATGCTGGAAATAAAAACAAAACAAACAACAAAAAAAAAACATGTAAAACGGGAACATGAAAGGAATATTATAAAATCAACTCATGTTAACACCATAATCATAATATTGGCTTATTTAGAATAAGGTAAATAATTAGATTACTGATGTCCTGATTACTGATGATATATACTGTATATATAAAAGTTTTTTGTTTTTTAGCAAATTCTCATTTTTGGGTAAACTATTTCTTTAAATTGTGCATTTCATTCTGTCCTTCTTCCTTCCATCCTCCCTATCAGTATTCCTCTGCTGACTGTGCAATCATAATGACAAGACACCACTCTTCACACTCTCTCATGCTGTTGATCTCAGGATGGCTGCGCTCCAGCAGTTGATCGATCCACCATAGGCAAATTACATTTCCCTGATTCTCTACAGAGCTTTTAGTCACACACACACACACACACACACACACACATCACGCTGGTGTTGTATTGACTCTGCCCACAGACAGACAGCAGTTAACCTCACCAATCACTCATCATAATAGCTGGAAAGATTCAGTTTGATCCAGTAGAGCCACACTCACAAACACACACATTACATAAGAGACAGTGACAGCTCAGATGACATGAAATAGCATTTCATAAACGAACTCCACTTCCTCCTCGTGTTTATAACTCTTCTAAAGTTTTGATCCTGGCCTTCATGAATCTTTGTATATGGGGATATTATCATACCGGAATATATGAATATCATAAGAGAAATTCTTTGGGAACTGGGACACAGTTTTCTTACTAAATTTTGGTTCTGTCATTTGTTGGTCTATCTGTTTCTGGTCTCAGTTGCTCTGCCAGTCTATGAGACGTTTTTGCCCATTTTATCACTCAAGGAGAGCAATAGCACACAATGGACAGCCTATAAAACAGCAGTGTTTAGTCAAAGCAGTCAGTGGCAGACGGACAGACCTGAAAGAGCACTTGTGTTCAGCTAACAGCTCTAGAAATACCGTAACAACCATGACAGACTTAGATTCTGTTGTCATTTTCACGCTAGCAGGTTTAGCGTCTGTCTGTGTGACCCACCTGCAGTCCAGTGCCTGTGTTTAATTCAGCAGTGTCTGTGTCTGCCACCATCGGTGACACCGTGCTGTTCTCCTGCGGTTCAGTGTCGTCACTTAGACCTCAGACAGCAGCAACATTTCTGAGCAGATGCAGCGACTGATGGCAAGAGTTCCTGTTATTTGGGTTGGTACTGTATGTGATCTATCAGCTGATGTGAAGTGGTGAGGTCTTGTTTACACTCATCCAGTATTTACGTCCTTGCTCACTCATGTATTCACTGTCTGAACTATTTGAGCTCTAGGCGGTCGCCTAGGGCGCCACCAGCTGAAGGGGCTCCAATGAGCGCACGTACTGGCACTTTTAGCAGGGTTGTGATAAAGAGTGGCACGGTCACCCTGAAATAATTAGTGTCGTTACTATAACAACCAATTTGAAGCAA
The DNA here is from genome assembly GCF_001515625.1 of Sinocyclocheilus rhinocerous. Lineage (NCBI taxonomy): Eukaryota > Metazoa > Chordata > Actinopteri > Cypriniformes > Cyprinidae > Sinocyclocheilus > Sinocyclocheilus rhinocerous. The sequence continues at coordinate 30,144 of NW_015663484.1, forward strand.
CTGGGGGGGGTGCCAAGGTATATAGAAGCTTGTTTCTGCCACTTGATAAAAAATTATAATAATTAAAAATAATAATAATAATAATGAAAAAGGTAACTGTGACTTTTTATCTCACAATTCTGACTTTTATAATAAAAAACTCAGAACTGCGAGATATAAATGCAGAATTGTGAGATATGAACTTGTAATTCTAAGAAAAAAGTGAGATATAAACTCACAATTGTGAGAAATAAAGTCAGAATTGTGAGATAAAAAATTGCAATGACCTTTTCTATTTTTTTCTTTGTGGCGAAAAAAGCAGAATTGTGAGATGTAAATTCTGGATTGGGAGAAAATAAGTCAGAATTCTGAGATGAATGAGAAGAAAAGTCAGAATTGTGAGATAAAATCGCAACTAACATTTTATTTTGTTTTTTATTTCGTGGCAGAAACAGACTTCTATACACAGTGTGTTGTAAGAATCATTTAACCTTTATCTCATACCCAAATCTCAGATAGTCATCTTTTATGAATGGTTAAAACACTGGTGTCCGGGACACCGAGAACCCTTTCGAGATAGAAATGGAAACGAGTAGAGGCTTGCACCCAGAAACAGAATTCCTTGTGTCATGATTTAACATGTGGACAGCTTTGTGTGACAAACAGGGTCTACTTGAACTAATGCGCATCAGTTGAACGCGTATGAACTACTTTTTAAGAGCCGTTTCCTCTTCACTGCATGCTGTTGCTGTATGGAAAAGAGCTGCTTGGAAATCCTGCAAAATATCGATGTCATGCAATGTGAAAGGTGCGGAGCTGTCGCTGATGCCTGCTGTGATGGGGAGGAGGCAGAGGAATGTCTGATTGCGCGCGAGGGGCGTGGAGGAGCAGAGCCACTAAAGCAGGATTCAGCAGTCATTTTCAAACGGAGAAATTTCCAGGCATGGCGAGGTGAGACGCGAGTGCGACAATAGCGTGCGTTTAAAGCCCGACTGCCGCGGCTGGCCTTCGAGACGATACTCCTGCAAGTGCGCAAAGCAAGCGTCGCGGGTGGTAAGCTCAGCTCAGCTCGTCGTTAAACCGCCGCTGCGCACTGATCATCTTCCATCATCCGAGCCAGTGCGACACTCGAGGTTTCAGCTGCATCAGACACCCAGCAGCAGCAGCACATGTGAGTTCTCATCATCGCTGCTTTATGCTCGGTGCACATGATGGAGGGAGGATGTGAGCGCTGAATATGTGCCGCACCTGCAGTCGCTCGCGCTCATCATCTTCATCATCCTTTCAAGCGGTCATTCGTGTGCAAGCCGCTCGCTTGTAGCCTCTTATTGGGTAGATGTTGCAGGCTTAAACGAGGGATTGTGAAGCATTTAACGATGTTGACTTTGCCGCAATATTCAGCAACTTTCAAAAATATTCCAAATAAAAACAAGCGTCTTTATAAACATTTAACTGTTTTGATTAAGCCTTCGTCGATTTACATTAGCACTGAGAGGCCAAACTCTTAAAGTGACATTTGCCCATGCAGTAAATATGTATCATAGCTCCACATTTAAAGGGGTCATATGATGTTGCTAAAAAGAACATTATTTTGTGTATTTGGTGTAATGAAATGTGTTTATGCGGTTTAAGGTAAAAAAAACACATTATTTTCCACATACTGTACATTCCCTGACATGGCTGCATCAACACTACTGCTGTTTCTGAAACCACGCCTTCTTTCTTTGCGTGCACGTTTGGGCGGCATTATGCTAATATTTCCACATAGTGACGTAGACATGGGGGGCGTGTTAGAACGAGCCGTTTTAGGTAGGTGTGGCTGACTCTTAAATTTTATAAAGAATATCTCTTTGGATTTGAGACTTTAGTCTTTGCAACTTTACAGATCTTCTTTATGCACCAAGAGCTTGTAACACTCCAAAGAGAAAGGAACAATTGAAATCGCATCATATGACCCCTTTAAAAATGGCACGGAATCCTTTTTCCGGTCATTTCTGGTTTGTTTGTTTGTTTAAAATCTTGTTTTATTGCACTTTTGCAAAAAGGGGTAACGTTAACTATTAGGGATGTAACGATTAACCGCGAGCCGGTTGAAAATCGATTCAAATATGTGACGATTCAAATCGGTTGAGATGCTAAACAAATCACGATTCAATTAGGGATATGAGTTTATATTAATGCCTGTCTGAGGGGAGCTTACTGTCTTTAGAAAAGTTTAGATGGTATTTTTTCTAATAAAAGGACACATTTAATTTAGAATTTGTCTTAAATCTCATTTTGTAAAAAAAAACAAAACAAAAAAACCGTGAATCGAATCGAATCGTGAGTTGAGTGAATCGTTACATCCCTATTAACTATGTATTTACGTATGAAAAAATGATATTATTATTTATGTATGAAAATTTTGGAACATTTTGACAATGACCTACTTGATTGAGCGTTAAAAGATGTGCCATGTTATGTGCGTTCTTCAAATACATGCATATTTAATGATGACACCTAATTTGCATACAAGTTTAAAGTTCAAATGGTTCATCAATAATAAATGTAGAAACTTTTAGTTTATATTAAATATCGCCTCTTTACCATTAGTAATTTTAACAGTATTATTTTCCCTGGCATTTTATGTTTTTGTTTAGTTTTTTTTTTAGAAAAGTGCAGAAAACATGTTAACTTACTTGCACACTTTTTTAAACGTTCAGCTCACCCAAACCCAGATTAATTATTGTCTTCAGTGAAACAAAAGGACATTTGCTCCAGTGTCAAATAATAAAAAAAGACACCTTTGTGCATGTGCTGCTTTCTGTTGGCAAATGTGGCAGCTCACTCCATGCATACAGAAATTTTGCATATTGTGCAGAAATATTAAGATCTATTAGCAGTTATGGTGAACCTAAAACTGAATATGATTCTTGAGTGCCGTTGTGATGAATATGTTGTGTTCCCACAGATGAGCGGGGCCGTGTATCGCTGATGTTTGGGAAAATGTGTCAGTGCTGCCGCTCCCCTGCGGTTCAATACTGAGCTGCGCCAGCATATACTGAACCTGTGACTGATTTAAACCATGGAGCCCAAACCTGACTGCTGCCCTTCATCCGTGCCCAACTCTCAGTGTGAACTGCAGCTCAACATCTACGAGACCATCAGCGAGGGGAATGTGAATAAACTGGAGAGCTCAGTGCTGGTGCGCGCCGGCAGCGACCCCAGCTCCTACCCGTCATCCAAACGCCAGAGGTTCATCCGCAGGAGCCTGTGGTTCACCGATAATGACGAGCACCAGGCGGACGATTGCAACCCGGAGTGCGAGGAGCAGAATAAGATGCTCAGCATCAACCTGCTGACCATTGTGGACCGATCTCTGGCCGTCCGATCCAGTTTACCAGAAGGATTGAGCACGGAGAGCCAGACGGCTCAGAAAGAGCTGGAGAGCGGCAGCGCAGACGCGGAGAAGGAGAGAACCGACCTCAAAACAGACGCGACGGATGGCGTCAAGACTAACATAAAGGCGGCCAGCGAGGAGAACGAGGAGGAGGCTGAGATGAAGGCCGTGGCCACCTCTCCCGGCGGACGCTTTCTCAAGTTTGACATCGAGATCGGCCGCGGCTCCTTCAAGACGGTCTACAAGGGCCTGGACACGGACACCTGGGTGGAGGTGGCCTGGTGTGAACTTCAGGTGTGTTTCCACACGTGTTCTCATGGTTCAGTGTGTACGTGAACAGTGATGGTCTTTTACTGCTGAACAGACCAGTTTAAGGTGGTTTCAAGCTGGTCTCCCAGCCTGAGCAAGGTGGTTTTCAGAAGGTTTAGATTGTCCCCTGTTGACTGAGCTTTGATGCTGTTTTCATATGTCCTGCATACCTTGCTATGTACATGGTATTTTTGGAGTACCGTGGTACTGTCACTCTACATGTCCCAAAACCATGGTAGTAACATGGCACATTTAGGCTGGTCTAGTCTTGGCTCTTCATTGTCTGTGGCTGTTTGTTTTCACCGGCTCTATTGGTGTTTCAGGCTGTGCACTCGTGGTTTAGTGTTTCGTTTAGGTCCCTCTTTAATGGGGTGTCGTTAGTCATACAGATTGTTGTTCATTGAATCAAGTCACAAATGAAGAAATGACTGCCATTATGAAGATCTATTGTATAAGAGTGGTCCGATCATGAAGCTTGAGTCACTTTGTGACATTTTGAAATATATGCAGATTAGGAATCTGATTGTAGCAGCACGAGTGAATGTCAACAGCAGGAACTGTGAGATCATCTGTAATCTTTGCAGGCACGCAATGTTCCAGATCTTCCAAAGTTTGAAAAAGTTGATCTAGGAGCTTTTTTAATACTGGTTTTCCATAGTTGTTAGCGTCATATAATCGATGTAGGGCTTGTATGTAATACCTGCACATGTTTTCACTTTGAAGTCCTACAGTAATTCTTCATGTATGGAAATATTCAATAAGTCTTTATGAACAAACTGAAACCACAAATGCAAAAATCTCAGTGGCCTGGGAAACATGGAATCTGTTTCAAAATGTTTATGTATGTCTTTACTACAAATTAAATAGCAAAGTGGCATGTCATGGGCGCGGGTTGGTTGCTTTTGGCTGTGGTTTATTTTGGTTTTTGATCATTCTAACAATGACTCATATAATGCTTCTACTCGTGTCTGAAGGGACGTAGCATCACGCACATCATTAACCCATGCTCTATTAACCTGGGTTATGTCAGTCTTTAGCCTGGGTTAGTAGTCCTGGCTGCAAGCACTTACTAGAAATAATTACTGAAAGTAACAACTAGAGAGAGTAAAAAGACTACTCAGTGAAAAGTTCTCTTAAGTAGCGAGTTACAAGCAAAATAACGATGGTGAAGTCAATGAAGGGATTTATGTGTTTGAGTATGAGAGATGTTTTAATTGTGAGAGATGGTGTCCTAAATCTCAATGTATTTTTTTTAAGTGAACAAATTAAAATGCCATCTGTCAGAAGATAAGCAGCAGTATATGGTACTACTTGATGATTGATTGCCACATTAATTCATGTCCAGTGATTCATCTTTGATTTAAATTAAGGCATATGCCCAAAACTGCACACACAGCTGTTAAACGATAAATGTGTTTTCAGGCTTGGTTTCAGTTGATTATACATACATACACATATCCACCTCAACCAGTGCTTCATTCCTGCTACTTTTTTTGTGGAAAAAAAGGTTTCAGACAATTCAGTGCATGAGTGAACTGAACAAATCATTCAGACCGAATACGTTTAATGATGAAATGTTCAATGGCAAATTTAGGGTGTAAAAGACCACAAACCAGTTGTATATTCTTCTTCTTCTTCCTTATGTTGCTTCAAATGAGTTCCTCTATTTGAACTCAAATCAATAATTAGCCGTGGCTTTTTTATAGTAAGGAATTCATTATTCATCGTCATTCATTGCCCATGCAGTTCAGGTTTGTACTTGATCAGTCAATTTACACAAAAATAAAAAAGTTTAGTTTTAGAAACACATTTTGTCTGATAGGAAAATGTAATTTTTCATAAAGTTTTTATTCTTGTTTTAACAGTAATAGCTGGATTAGATACAACAGACAGCGATAAATTCATATAATATGTGAAATGATGGCATGCAGTGGTTTGTTGATCATTTTCAGCTGAGTGCAACTGATGCATTCAAGACAATCACAGATCTCTCATGTTATTTTGACAAAACCTTGTTTTGTATGTTAGCCAGCTCAAAATATCTATGCATCTTTAAATCAGGCAGCATAGTTTTTGTAACAAAGACGTTTGATACAGAAAAGCAAATGTTTAAGGCTTAAAATCACATGTACACTATTAAGAAATGTAAGCCACAGTGAGACTGTAGCAGTGGTGACAGAAACTCTCTGTAAAGACGTTCAGATGACTTTCAGAGTTATTCAGATGCATTTGAAAGTTTAGGCCTGACTTAAGTCAGCAGCAGTTTAGTGTGAGTTTGTCAGTGTTGTGCTCAGCGCTCTCTCGATAAGCATCTCTAGCTGCAGGAATGTGGCGTTGCTGATGATGATCCACAGGAACACACACTGGAGTCATGTCCAGGTTTGTCTGCTCATGTGTTTGGGGTAAATATGCAAAACACTGCAAACTAAGTCAGTACTGTTGTTCATTTCGCTCAGCAGGTCTTTAGAGGTTGAGCATGAAATGGACTATGGGGGCAGAGTAGGGAGTCGGACTTGTAACCGAAAGGTCTCGGGTTTGAGATCTTATATATGAGATCTTTTAAAGAGGTTTTGCTAGAGACAGATTGTTGATAATGTTATTGACAATGACATGTCAAGTATTTTGGCACGGATGTCCACCCGTCCTCCTCTATCACGCTCTCAGTCTGGATACAGAGCTCAACAGTGACGGCACGCTATTTCAGCAGCATTGGCCATTCATTTTCTACATAGGACCTTCAGAGCATAAACAGTTGAGCATGTATGGTTGCTCTCCTGAAGCAACACACACACACAGGTTGCAACAAAGAATCCTTAGATCCTTCACTAGCAACACAAGGTTGCATGCATTCCCAGGGAATGCATGAACTGATCTCAGAAATCAAATGCATTCATAGAATGCAGTGTAAGTCGCTTTGGATAAAAGCAGCTGTTAAACACTTAGGCTAAATATCTAAATTCATAAACCGTTGTAAGCCTTGGAGCAATATTACATGTAAGGGATAATACACGGCTAGCTGTGCATTAAATGATTCTAATGCTTGACATGGAGGCAAAGAACCACCCGACGCAAAGCAGAGGCTCCTGAATGTTTCTGTGTGTGCGCAGTGTGGTCTCTGATCTCTCTGTATGTGTGTGTGTGTCAATGAAAGCAGTGCATTAATACAGAACGGTGATTAAACTGACTTGAAATTACCTGTGCATTTAATGCACACCTGCCAGCCAATCAGAATCGAGTGTTCAGACAGACCATGGAGTAAGTTGACATTATTAGATAACATAGCCTACACAACCCTACTGCTGAGCTGTGTTACACATTCAGTCTGTCTCTGTTCAGGATTTGGCTCTGTGTGTGTGTGTGTGTGTGTGTGTGTAATTAAAGTTCCTCTGCATAGATCTCAGTGTTTGTGGTGTGTACTCGTGTGGGATGCCAAAAAGCGTTTTATGGAGTGGATTGTGGAGTCCTGCTCCAGTCAAATCTGTTAATGGTCCTCTGGCGTCCTGCCTGACAGATGAAGCCACATCAGGTGAATTTGTGCTGTGTCAACAACACCACACTCTCACAAAACCTGTCGCCAGCTGAGATACGGATACGAACAGTGGACTGTATCAGTCACTCTTGAATAAATTGTTGCACTGAATTAAATTTGACAAGTTATGCAAAGATGGATTTACAAATCAGTTTGTGTTTCAGAAGAGTGGCTTAATATTTGGGTATGTTCTGTATACTGATGCCCACTGTTTTTTTTCCTGTTTTTTTTCTTTTTTAAATAGTAAGTGAAACCGCATGCAACAAAAAATATCATTGTCACATGACCTCATCATATTGCATGTGAGCTTATGATCTGCTGGTGCTGGTTTATAGTGGGATCTTAGTAAGAGGATGCCAGATGTTCAGATCACTTTTACTTGTTTCATGCTCAGCAGACATTTCATCCTAAGTGCTGTACGGTTCCCAGATTGTTAATGAGGCTCTAGTTGAAGTGATATTCTGCAGCTCATGGCTCACACTTGTCAGCCTTTAATTAGCATGTCACGTGTCCAGGTCTTTAACTGCTCTCACACGGGTGCTGTCTGTTTGGTGCACAAAACAACATATTTCATATCGACTAGTCAAGATCATTGACTGAGCAGTCTGTTTATCTTAAGGATCTTTACGATCATGTCCACCAGACCACAAGTTAGGAAGTGAAATTTATTCTGCAAATCAGTTCTTTTGAAATGTAGAGTTCAATGAATCAACAGTTCATCACTCAAAAATGTGAAAAAAAAAACAAACGTCAGAAACAGCGCTGTCACTGCCTTCCGCCATTTCGTCTCGTGAAAAAAAACCCAACAACAACACTGCATGCTGCTTCTGCGTCAGACTGATGCTGGCTGGACAGGATTTACCGCGAGTTTTCAAAAGCGCGATAATCAAATACGGTTTTGATGATAATTAAATTTTAAACGATAATACTAACCATCAGGGCATTTTATCGTGATTTATCGTGAAACCGGTAATCGTTCCATCCCTAAAATGTGTCTTAGCAGTGTGTGAGCACAACTAACCTACAATGATAAAAATCCATTCACTACTTTTTTATAATCCCCTAAAATCCTGAACAGTCTCAATTATCAAGCTGTTTTGATTTTCTGAGCGGTATGACGCCACATTGCTCAAGCCCCGCCCACGATCGCTGACAGACTGTCCTGTATTAGCATATCTCCGCCCTCAGCCTGTTGTACACTGTACGCTATTTTCTCCGCTCTCGAGCAGCTGCAGCGACAGCAATGACTCATAAGCAATGCAGGTGTTTTGTTGCTGGATCTAAAAGTGAACATAAGAGTCATTTTCTCCCGACATCAGAGCCACTGAGGACGCAGTGCATTAGTTTTGTGTTTGATGGTAACGCACCACCAAATACACCTAAATTCATTTATGTCTGGTCAAATCATTTTACTCCAGACTGCTTTCTGAACGAGGGGCAATTCAAGGCAGGTTTCGCTAAAAAGTTCAAACTCAAGGATGGATCAGTACTAGGACTGGGAAAATAAATCGCGAATCGAGAAATGATTCAGCATCGATTCTGAGATTTTCCGAATGCGTCATGATTGTTTCTCGAGTCGATTCTGAGTTTAGTTTTGAACAGCAGATGGCGCTGCATGCTTTAGAAACAGCCGCTTTCTGCTCGTTTCCAAATCCTTACACACACTTGAACCTAAAATAATCATTCATAAAATTTGAAAAGGTTATAGTGAATCACAAGGGTGTTGACAGTGGGCTGTGTTTACATTAATCTTGCATCATAAAAGCATTCTGAGCCGAGGTGGAATTACAGACTCGGCTGAACGCACAAGCGCTCTTCAGCACTCTTCTTCATGAGCATTTGAGTGTGTGGATAAAAACTAGAGTAGAGCTGTTAAAATCTAAGCTCAGAATCGATTCCAGAGAGAATCACGATGCATTCGGAAGATCTCCGAATCGATTCTGCATCGATTTATCGTCGCAGCCCTAATCAGTACCCACTGTTCATGATCCAGCTGAGCCTCCAGAAGAAGTAAGTCTCACACTTTATATTTCTTATGATTATTTGCTAATCGCCTTTCCTCTTCCACAGAAGAGAGGGGCAGGGTGAGCAGTGGCTCATTATCATTTAAAGAGACATGCACCGAAACGGCTCGCTGTGAACAGAGCTGTTTTTGACAAAGTAAAAAGGGTTTTGTTTTACACGACTGCTAAGGAATTTTAACCAAATTATGTTGCAGACATTTCATGAAGACCCTAAAGAATCACACCAACTTGTGGAAAATGGGCATCTGATGTCCCCTTTAAATACAAAGCTGATGAAATTCATGTGGTAGACAGACTATTTAGTCACACCACCAAAACAGAAGCTCATTTCTGTCCGGTTCATGGATCCTAATGTCTTCAGAAGTACAGATGCATCATCATCTCTGGAAATGTCCGCTGTGGCAGTGAAACTCCAGCGTCAGCGTGTGTCACAGGGTCGTGCCGTTGACCTCTGACCTGAGCGTTCACTGCGCTGTTTGTTCTGATGTGTGGAATCGGGTCAGTGGGTCAGTAAGGACTGCGGTCAGACTCAAAACTCCTCCATACAGGGCTGTGGTAAAGTGCTGAGGTCAGTAGTTGTGGAAAATGGGCATCTGATGTCCCCTTTAAATACAAAGCTGATGAAATTCATGTGGTAGACAGACTATTTAGTCACACCACCAAAACAGAAGCTCATTTCTGTCCGGTTCATGGATCCTAATGTCTTCAGAAGTACAGATGCATCATCATCTCTGGAAATGTCCGCTGTGGCAGTGAAACTCCAGCGTCAGCGTGTGTCACAGGGTCGTGCCGTTGACCTCTGACCTGAGCGTTCACTGCGCTGTTTGTTCTGATGTGTGGAATCGGGTCAGTGGGTCAGTAAGGACTGCGGTCAGACTCAAAACTCCTCCATTCAGGGCTGTGGTAAAGTGCTGAGGTCAGTAGTGCACTGAAAGCCACTGAGTTCATGACACTGACAGAAAGGCACTTCAAACGCCACAAACTCAACAGCATTTGCGCGATGCATTATCTAAACGTATCTCTTTATGTATCTCAGCATTTTTGTTGACACTGTAAATCTTTACACATTTAATGTTTATACATTTTTCAGAGTGTCTAAAATTGTTAAAGTTAGATCTTGTTACAGTTTTGTAATTTTGTACATTATCAATTAGAATGTTTTTTTTTTTTAACTAAAATTGTGTGGCGTTTAAGAGCACAATATGAATATATGATGAAATATTTAATTTAAAAGACCATTTCCTCAAAAACATGTAAAATTAACATTGCACATATCTATATAATTCTTTTTTTTAAAGACCCCATGAAATTGGCCTGTGGTCTACACTGTAAAAATGACAATTTTAATGATAAAAGACTAAACACGTTACAGTAAAATCCTGCTAATGGTAAATGGTAAGTTTCCATATTCTATACAGTGAAAAATTGTAATAGATAAATTGTAGAAAATTATAATAATTACATTTCATTTCATAAAATGTACATACAGTTTGTGGAAGTGAGAAAGTCGTCTTATTTACAGTGAAAAGCTGTAAACTGATGTCCCCAGAATACCACAGCTCACAATTGGTTTTTATTTTAAATAAATGTTTCTTCATGACGTTTAAATCTGTATGCCTTTTTTTTCTGTTGAGCACAAAAGATATTTTGAGAAAAAAAAGTAAACATTTTTTGTGCATAAAAACATGTTTGCTTATCAACGTTCAGATATCATCTTTTGTGTTCCACAGAAGAAAGTAAGTCAGGTTTGGCAGTGAACTGTCCCTTTAAGAGCGTCTGCTACTGGCATGCAATATCAAATCATGGTGAGCAACTAAAGCCTATTAACTTGAAAATAAATATGTAAATTAAAAAGCCCTTCAGGTTGTCCCAGTTCAGTACTTCCTGTTTGGAAATGATAAGAAAAGAAATTGCTTGTCAAGCCGTTTCATGGGGTCTTTATTGTGCATTCAAGTTTGATCAGTGAACTGAGCAAAGTAATATTGTTTAATCTGTTTTCATAAATGTAACCATTTATTGTCTTCTAATATTGATGTTGCTGCAGCCGTGCCTAAGTAACCTTCATAAGTAGGGATGTAACGATTAACCGCGAGCCGGTTGAAAATCGATTCAAATATGTGACGATTCAAATCGGTTGAGATGCTAAACAAATCGCGATTCAGTTAGGGGTAGGAGTTTATATGAATGCATGTCTGAGGGGAACTTACTGTATTTTGATGGAAGCAATCAAAACCAACAAAAGAGCAGTAAATTACAAGTGCTATATTAGTATAATATAGTATTATATTTCAATTTCACAAAGAAACGTACAGTATATTGTCCAAGCAATAATAAAAAGACACATTTAATTTATAATTTGTCTTAAATCTCATTTTGTAAAAAATAATAATAATCGTGAATCGAATCGAATCGTGAGTTGAGTGAATCGTTACATCCCTATTCATAAGTGTGGTAAAATCAGTGTAACACATGGCCTCTCGTAGCTTACAGTCCTGACTAGACAAATAACACAGCATGGGAATGCCGCAGGCCGTCTCTCTGCATGTGTGAGTGCAGTCCTTTATTCATGAAGATTGAACACACTCATGCAGCTGCAGTGAAGGCTGCGCAGCCGTGTTTCACACAGCAGTTTTTGTGATGTAACGTTTGGGGAACGGAAACATGCGCAGATTTCCTCTGTGTGCTCAACTGTGAGTAAGTCTGCACATAATATAGCTCTATCAATAAATGTCTTCTGGGTCTGTGTGTGCGCCGATAGAGTTTGGAACAGAAGCGTATTGATTAATTCCTGTGAGTATAACAGCCCATATTTAGACCTGTCTGTCTGAAAACACTGAATTACTCCGCTGAGGAGCAGAAGGATGTGGGACTGCTGGGTTTATGTGATGCTTTTATTTGTGCGTCTACACACACTGATTTTAAAAGTACAATCATAAAATTAATTTAAATTGAATAAAGCTTCTTGAATGAACAGCATATTCTTTATTGTGAACATTGCATTTGTCAGCAGCATTTGATGTATTTATGAGAAAAGCTGTGGGTAAACATGTTTAGTTGTGCTTGCTAAACCCTCACTCTATTAATCATACTGACGTGAACAAACCCCTAACCATGACTGCTAAACGATTCAATTCAATTCAAGTTTATTTGTATAGCGCTTTTTTTAAACGATCACTATGATCACTATTTTTTTAAACGTCCACATTTTTGACTAGTACTAGATATAGAATGCTATGGAAGCCCGTTTCCGCCACTGAATAAAAAATAAAAAAGGTAATTGCGACTTTTTATCTCACAATTGTGACTTTTTTTTCTCATAATTGCGTGATTCAAACTAGCAATTCTGAGTTAAAATCATAATTGTGAGATATAAACTCGCAATTCTGAGAAATAAAGTCAGAATTGTGAGAAAAAAGTCAGAATCGCAAGATATAAACTCGCAATTGCAAGAAAAAAGTCAGAATTGTGAGATAAAAAGTCGCAATAACCTTTTTTAAATTTTTTATTAAGTGGCGGAAACGGGCTTCCATAAGAATGCAGTATATACATAAACACATTTTTTGCAATGATGACTCAAATGTGGCGATGAACACTTATAATGACGTGACAAAGATATGTAATGGAGGCAGGGCATTTAACAATTTAACAATAAACTTTATTATCCAAAATGAGTCTGACATCAGTGCACTGAACAGTAAAGTTGAAGTTTAATCCACTTTATTTCAATTCAATTCCACAGGATTAAGAACCGCTGCTTGATAGCATTGCGTCTCACCAACTAGGTGATAACGTAGCACTAAATCACCATTCAACAGACTCAAGCCACCACTGCACAAACGAGTTAGCAACTTCCCGTTAAGACAGCGCTTAAGTCGTGAAGACACTGCTTTGAATGCGGCTGCGTGAACAAGAGACCTCCTTACTGAAGTGAAAGTGCCCCCTCTCGAACGCCACCCTCCGCGAGTCGGTAGCCCCTCGGGATCGCCCGACCGCGACTTTGACCGCCCGTAACTCCTAGAGTTCGAGAGGGAGCCTCAAGATGAAGGGATCTCTGAATTTGGTGCGGATCGGCCGCGCCGTTACGGAGATACGACCGTTCAGATTTTCAATGGTTTTCCATACACTTAAGCTTTCAAGCATTTCATCCAGATCGTCAGTAGCAAACAATAAAGCTCAGTCTGCTGGACAAACGTAATTACACAATTTACAAGCATTTTATATGCCTTATGTTCTGTAAAAAAAAAGGATATACGCCGATTGCGACAGGATCATATCGGCCGATAAAGTCGGCAAAACGATATATCAGTCGCCCCCTCTCGAACGCCGCCCTCCGCGAGTCGGTAGCCCCTCGGGATCGCCCGACCGTGACTTTGACCGCCCGTAACTCCTAGAGTTCGAGAGGGAGCCTCAAGATGAAGGGATCTCTGAATTTGGTGCGGATCGGCCGCGCCGTTACGGAGATACGACCGTTCAGATTTTCAATGGTTTTCCATACACTTAAGCTTTCAAGCATTTCATCCAGATCGTCAGTAGCAAACAATAAAGCTCAGTCTGCTGGACAAACGTAATTACACAATTTACAAGCATTTTATATGCCTTATGTTCTGTAAAAAAAAAGGATATACGCCGATTGCGACAGGATCATATCGGCCGATAAAGTCGGCAAAACGATATATCAGTCGGGCTCTAAATTTAATATAATTATTTTATATTTTAAAATGGAATTTTCAATATGTGGATCATGTGAACTGAAGACTGGAGTAATGATGCTGAAAATTCAGCTTTGATCACAGAAATAAATTACAGTTTAACATGCATTCATACTTTATATTAGCTGTTTTTAACGATGTACTTACATCAGAGATAATCATTTGTTTGGTACAGTGTACTTATTGTGTTGATGTTGTATTGCAAATCACATTTGCTGAGAGGTGGGATATGGGTAAGGTTAGGGACAGGTTTAGTGGTAGGGTTAACTGGTTTAGGTTAGGTTTAAGGGTGGATTAAGGGCTGGAAAGAGTCAACAGTGTACAGGAAGGAATTTTAAAATATTAGTACAATGTAAAACCATGTATACCATAAGTACATTGTATCAAATTATTAGTTTATATGTAAGTATATAGTAGTTAAAAACACTTAACATTAAGTGGATCCCACAGTATGATATTAATTAAATTATAATAATATTTCACTATTACTGATTTATTTTGTTGTTTGATCAAATAAATGCAGCTTTGGGATAGGGCTGTCAAAATGGCTGAAAAACTAAATTCGAATTTTGTACTTAAATATAATCAAAATTCGAATTATATTCTAATTTAAAATGCATAATTTCAGTTAGGGTGAAGAATAACTTTTGGCCTCTCTTCTGAGGCCACAAGAGGGCGCATCGAGCAAAATATTACTAATGCACGTTTATTCAAAGCATAAGAAAAAAAAAGTGTGAAAAAAGTGCATAATAATGTTTTTTTTTTTAAACATTTATAAGTAATTAAGTTGCTTAAACAACTATAAACAAAACAGCATCATGTATGTATGAGCCTCCTTAACGCACACCTAAAAACGTTTTTGCATTCGAATGTGGATTTTTATTTTCAATTCAACAAATATTCGAAATTCGGATTTTTTTTTGACAGTCCTACTTTGGGAAGCATTCCTTCTTTCATAAACATGAATTATTAGAAAGTCTTGACCAGTAGTGTGCTTTGAAAACGTTGTGCTTTAATCGCATGTTTGAAACGTTCGTTGGTGGTTCTCCACTGTGAGAGACGAGGTGATGTAGATGGTGGAGCAGAGATCCTGCTGCTGTTCGGTGCATGTAGGGACAGACGGATGCACTCACTAAACCGCTGCATAATGCATGAGGCTGCTGGAGCTGCGAAAGCCTCTCTCTTACACCAGTATATTTCCTTGTGCACATTCATCAGGGCCTAAACATGACACCCTACACACATTTGACTTCTCTAAAGAGTGAAACTATTTATTTACATTATAAATGTAATGTGGGACTCGTATGTAACGTGTCACTGTATGATTATATGCTGCTGCAGGTTGCTGGAGGTATTGAAGAAAAGAGACACTCAATATAGAAGATCTTTATGAGTTTAGGAGCTGAAGGCTCTCGATCTCCCGTGAGATCTTTCTGTCTGCCTGTTCCTCACTGCAGCAGCCCTGAGCTGATTTATTCGCTGCGGTTAATATCAAGTGTATAATGATCCTGAATAAGTGGTTTTCATTTGAGTTTATATATCTGGGTCTCAATCCTCAAAGCAGACGATTGGTGTGCGATTGGTTGTTTTAATTGGTTGTGTGTGTGTGTGTTTCAGGACCGTAAGCTGACGAAGATGGAGAGGCAGCGCTTTAAAGAGGAGGCTGAGATGTTGAAGGGGCTCCAGCACCCAAACATCGTGCGCTTCTATGATTTCTGGGAGTCTCCGCTGAAGGGGAAGAAGTGCATCGTGCTGGTGACAGAGCTCATGACGTCAGGCACGCTCAAAACGTGAGGACAGCTCTGCTAAACCTCTCAGACGCACTAAAAATGTGTATTATTATTATTGTTAAATTACATTTAATAATTGAAGAAATCTTTACATTAAAGAGAATATAGGCCTACTCAGCAGTGTGATCAAATTACAAAAAAATCTATATCAAATTGAAAAATTGTGATTTTGGTAGTTTAAAATGTTGTAAAATTTTGCTTTTTTAATCAAATTTTAACAATATGTTAAAAATGTATGATGACAGCTTTAAAATATATTGTTCAGCGTTTCAGGGCGATAATATCGTGATCTTTACTGGCGACACAAAAGGCACCAAATGTAAGGAGTGACCTATATAATAGTTAAAGACACCTAATATAAACTGGGTCTGTAGCTTTTATGAAATGCTATATTTCAAGTCTTCTAAAGTCGTGTGATAGTTCTGTAGCTGTTTAGAGGCATCGGGATAAGTCTGATATCACTCATACCGTACGGCAGGGGTTCAGTTTGGAAGTGCATGATGGAGGAAGGAGACTTTCACTGGGTAATTCCTCTCACAAAGCTAGCATATGACTGCAGAAGACACGTGAACCATACACTGACTGTTGTTATGGTAATTTCATGCTTTCATTTCATCCTTTGGGGTGCTCTTTTGTCTGTTTAATTGTCAGTAAGAGTTGAGATGTGTAAGTCTCCTTTGGCTTTCCAAGAAGGAAAAAGTCACATGATTTTGTGATGACATGAGGCTGAGTATGTGATTTTTGGGTAAATCACTCTTTAAAGAAAAACAGCTTTTCTTTGAGAGCGAGAGTTCTTGAGTCGCCACTGTTACACACATGCAAGTGTTCGCAGTTGATGCAAAATGCAAGTAATGCTAATTGTGTTTTGTTTTCTCCAGGTATCTGAAGCGCTTCAAGGTGATGAAACCCAAAGTGTTGCGCAGCTGGTGTCGTCAGATCCTCAAAGGCCTGCACTTCCTTCACACACGCACTCCTCCCATCATCCACCGGGACCTGAAGTGTGACAACATCTTCATCACGGGGCCCACGGGCAGCGTGAAGATCGGAGACCTGGGTCTGGCCACGCTCAAAAGAGCCTCCTTCGCCAAGAGTGTGATCGGTGAGACAGCAGTCCACTCATATACAGCTTTTGTGTTCTTTTATAAAGCGGAGAGTTCCGGTCCTTGATTCTGATTGGCTGAGCCGCGTTCGAAGCTGTTGTAAATGACTCTACAAACATACACCTTTGTTTACATTTGTGTAAACTATATTGTTTGCTGGAAGAATACTGTTTTTATTAATATCATTACACTTTATTTGCTCCGTTTTATTCTGTGAAACCTTACTACGTATATGGAATAACCGTTTTATAAAAGCAATAAGCCCCGTGAAGCCGTGGTTTACAGTGAATTTATAACAGCTAAGGGGCGTTGTTAGGAACGACGAGAAGCTGTTATAAATTCACTGTAAACCACGGCTTCACGGGGTTTATTGCTTTATTATGAACTATTCTGGTTCATCCGATTATGCTTTCAGCTACCAATGAGTGTAGTACTCGTTTGACCACGTTCAAACCCATTTCACAGATTCCCCCCACCACAAAAAACATCTATAGATTCCAAGACCACCTGCAACATTTTGTCATTAATTTGAGATTAAGCTAAATTGAGCCCCGTTAAAGCAGAGTGTGTGTTTCTCTGTGGATCAGAACATCATTGCATGCTGTCATTTGTTTGTGTGATCATATCCTTAAGGTACGCCAGAGTTCATGGCTCCAGAGATGTACGAGGAGCACTACGATGAGTCCGTGGACGTCTACGCGTTTGGCATGTGCATGCTGGAGATGGCCACGTCTGAATACCCATATTCAGAGTGCCAGAACGCCGCTCAGATCTATCGCAAGGTCACCAGCGTAAGTCACACCACACTTAAACATATTTTCTCATGTTCTTACCACAGTGATCATTTCAGGAAGAATGCTGTGATTGTGTGACTGATTTAGTCCTTGAGATCTGTTTATGAAGATCCGCCTCAGCATGTTCCTACATGTTCATTGAGCACAAACAAGGAAATATAAAGCATTAAAAGTCAACATATTATTCCCTTGAATTGGAGTCTCTCCACAAACATGACTATTTTCATGGAAAATAGATTCTGAAAACCTCTGTTGTGGATGAGCAACTGCATTAATACCAGTTTGTAGCATTATGTTGTAACATTTTTGGAACTGATCCTTCGCAAAGACCTGCCCCCCTTAGTTACTGTTGCTACGTCCACTCTCACGCCACACATCATGTTCTCACGCAGTGAAAAATACATCACGGAGCAAAGAGGACACTGAGAACATGCCAACAGACGAGACAGAGCAGGTTACTTTAGGTATGAAACGAAGTCTCAGCGTTCAAATTTTGTGTAATTTTCGGATTATTGTTTGGATGTTTGGATCACACTGTAAATAAACTGCACTTGGGTTCTTCACTACTCTCACCTTCAGTGGACTTTATTCATTACAGAATACACGACCGAAAAAATGAACCCAAGTGCAGTTTATTTACAGTGTGATCCAAACATCCAAACAATAATCCGAGACTTGACTTGACATGAACAGACTTGACTTGACGAGGCATGAACAGACTTGACATGAACAGACTAGACTCACCAACATAAATACATTCAATACACGACGACAGACAATGGCAACATGATGGCTACTTATAGGAAACAAGAAGGTCACATGACAAGAACAAACCAATGGGAAACAAGACACATGACTAAAACAACCAATCAGAACATGACACATACACAAGGCTGAGATACATGAAGGCAAGGGAAGTATGACAAACATGAACACCAAACACCACATTACAGCACCATAAATTTAAACTCTCGATTATGGATTAACTTTAAACTCTTTAAACTTTTAAATAAAACAAAATGCACATGAAATTAAAATATGTAACTGATTGAACAAAAACAGTGGAGATCTGACAAAAAAAAAAGGTCTCAGAGAGGTGTTTATTACTAATATAAATATGAAAATTAAAGCACATGGAGTTGGCAGAGTGCGAGGGTCGTGACGGGATGCGGATCCATCACTCATGTTGCACCTCGGTGTCGGACAAACAGAAGAAGTGAGGAATATGTTTAGCGTTTAACAGCAGCGGTCACGGTGATGATGAGGCAAGCACCAGTGAAGTGATCGCGGCCGCGC
>NW_015663484.1:66056-68036 GCF_001515625.1 Sinocyclocheilus rhinocerous
TCGAGTCATTGCTGTCAAAGTCTAAGTCGAGTCTCAAGTCTTCTTTAATTATGTCGAGTTGAGTCGCAAGTCATCAAATTTGGGACTCGAGTCCGAGTCAAGTCTCGAGTCATGTGACTCGAGTCCACAACCCTGCAGATCGCTGTAGCGCCTCAGTTCAAGCGGCACGAGAACTGATCATCTCTTCCTCTTTACTAGTTACAGCACGAAATAAACATGAATGAACATCAGAAGGTATCTTGTTTCAACCACAGAAAGACATCAGTACACACCATTTTTCAGGTTGAGGTCCATCGCTGTTAATCTGCTCACCTGTCTGGATTGTTTGTCGGACAACATGGCAGATTCGGCGTTATGATTGGTCATATAGTTTTGAACTTTAATTTCTACATGCCAGTCAAATTTTAGGAGGGAAGCGGACCACAGCAATCCCCTGCAGACTCATTCAGCTCTGCCTTCACTCTGACATGAAACACATTACACCATCACATCAGTTCACCACGAGTAACATCAGATCATCTTTAATATTAAAGGAATTGTTCACCTAAAAATGACAATCTGCTGGGAATGTATTCACCCCCTGGCCATCCAAGCTGTAGATGAGTTTGTTTCTTCATCAGGTTTGGAGAAATGTAGCATTGCATCAGTGTCTCAGCAATGGATGCTCTGCAGTGAATGGGTGCCGTCAGAATGAGAGTCCAAACAGCTGATAAAAACATCACAATAATCCACAAGTAATCCACAGCACTCCAGTCCATCAGTTAACATCTGGAGAAGACAAAAGCTGAAACTAATCCAGCAATGGGATGGACTTTTTCACTGTAGGAAGTGTTATTATGGATTATGCTCTCATATTTTAGTTAAAAACATCATAATGATAGATTTGTTTCTTTTTTGGGGTGAACTATTCCTTTAAATGACAAATCATGGAGGTGAAATGTGTTTCAAATGCTGCTTTATCTATAGGCACCCAATTCCAAGGCACCCCACTGTCCACAACAATATTCAAAGACCCTTTTTTACTGAAGTTAGGAGTGTCTGTATTTTAACTAAGTGTCTGTATTTTAACTAAGTATCTAAAATAATTATATAATGATAAAAAAAAAAAAAACTAAAATAATAAAATAAAAGAATTAAATTGTAGCATTCCAAAAGTTTGGGAGCGAAATGAATTCTTGTGGGTGAAATCAATATATTTTGCTTCTTTCTGTTCTTTTTTTTATTTAAAGCTTGGTTTGTCTTATATTAATGCATGTAGTCTTGGTTCCCTGTGGTTGAGAATCATTGATCTGGACTCTTCAGAGAGTCAGTCATTATCTTATATTCATATGTTCTGTGTGTGATTTATCTTAAAGTATTAAAAGTGTTGGGTTAATAGTTTTAGAGCCAGGTCTAATGAATTAATGTGTGTGTGTTGTGTGTTGTATAGAGGGGGCTGATGGGTATTGATTTCAGTGGCTAACTCGATCAGTGATTCAGCTGTCCTGCGTCGTCTCTGTTTCTCTGGGAGTGTGTGTTTGATGGTCAGGGCTTCTCCAGCTCTCTGTGGGGTTTCAGCGCTGCGCTCACACTGCTGACTTCAGCACATCATGCATATGAATATGCTTCATGGAATTCAGATGAGCATCACCTTGACTTATTTTGTCTTTTTTTGAGTGAGAAAAAGAGCAAGAAGTATCAATGATTTCTTTCAGTGCTGCTGCTGCACTGAAGGCCAAGAAAGGAAAGATGGAGAAAGTCACCGCTTTTATTGTTTTTGTTGGGTTGTTCTCTTTCTCAAGAACACATCCAGGTTATATTTCACCCCAAATTCAGAATATTTAGATCTCCTGTTTTGCTTTTGACATTGATGATTAAAGAGATGGTTCAACCCAAAACAAAAATTCAGTCATTTACTAGTTTCTGTTTTTCTGCAGAGCACAAGATAATATTTTCCACACAGTCATGGTTCATAACCCCCCCCCCCCCAAAAAAAACACG
>NW_015663484.1:68112-84484 GCF_001515625.1 Sinocyclocheilus rhinocerous
AAAAAACACGCCATTAAAAACTTGTGCATTATATTTTGAAGTTATGCGATACTTTGTGTGACAATCAGACTGAAATTTAATTTATCCCCTGAAAATCACTAAACTAACACTGAGTCAGTAAACTGGAAAACTGGTTCAAAAATCGGACTCAACAATCAGAGTTCAGCTCACTGGAGGGAAAGATTACCAGTGAACAACAACGTCAGTTTTTGGTCTGTTCCTCACAAACAGATAGGAATGACTTAAATGTGCTGGTCCTCTTCAGTTACTGAATCTCTCTCTCTCTCTCTCAGGGGGTGAAGCCTGCCAGTTATAATAAGGTGATGGATCCTGAGGTGAAAGAGATCATTGGCGAGTGTATTTGTCAGAATAAGGAGGAGCGGTGAGTACCGACAGCTGCTGAATGTCCATGAGCCCAGAACAGTTCAGACAGAGACAGACCTGAGCTGCCCTGCTCTTGACTGAAACACAGACTCATGAGTGCATTCAATTGGACCGTGAAGCCTTTTGACATCATGAAATAAATAAATGCCAAACGCTGTTTTCTAATAAAATCTAATGTATATCAAGCACATCGAGGTCAGCTCAGTAGACCTTTTGGCCGTTTGGGTCCTACGGCGCCATTAAAAGTCTTAAATGGTACAAGAAAGTCTTAATTATGATTTCAGGAGGTCTTAAATTTGGGGAGGATAGACGAGAATTGCGATACGGCTGAATGTGACGATTAAACTTCAAAAGGCTGTGATTTCATTGAATAAACATGAGCTCTGAAAACCACTGTATTTCTGCTGTACTGACAGCGCCTCCTGCTGGCAGAGAATGAGCGTGCATTTTCAATACGTTTTTGTTCAGACCAATGTGAAAATCAACCCATGTTTTTAGATTAGCCTCTAATACACACACTGGCGAGTAAAATCTAAGAATTTATTAGCCGATGGCTAACAATAGACATCATTTAGTCGCCCAGAGTACGATTTAGTCGCATATGCGAGTGATTTACTCGCAATGTAGAGGGTTGTCAATTTTATTTTATTTGTGCAGGTCTTTAAAAAAAGTCTTACATTTGAGCTTAAATATCCTGCAGATACCCTGGTCTGGCAAAAACCATCAGTTCATGTTTTTATTCTCAGATTTTACACTCACCGGTCTCAGATTGACTAACAGTGAAGTAAACACTTCAGCAGGCTACGCTTTAGTGTCCCATTACTATGCTAGCATAAAATGTCTTTATGACCTTAAAATGAATAATGCATTCAAATAATAGAAAAAATATTCGTTGGATGCAGTCACTCCATGTTCTTGCTGGAATAACAGGTGATCCAGCAGACAGCATGATACTTCAGATAAACAACTAAAACGCAAAAAGTGGCGGGAACTTTTGTCCCACCTATCCCAACATGTAAATGAGCTTATGCTACTAAAACCAGTGTCTACTGTACTAAGGAACATTTCCAGGTTTACCTTTTGTTTTAATGAAACGTTTTCAGAGGATTTGTAATTAAATCATGCAAGACATGTGTGCTATTCTGTGTTAACTATGAAGGAAACAGAATAACTTTTCAAGCAGTTCAGACAAATTTCCAGGTTAATCCACCTCCCACGTTCGGTTTTATCTGAATACAGACACAAATAATTTTGCCATCGCAGCGGACACGGATTGTGTTGATCATTATAGTGTTGAATGCATTCATCAAACACAGCTGTTCAACCCTGTTACCAAACATATTGTACGAAAATTAAACACTTTATAGTTTATTTTATGGGATAAAAAGTTTATCAGTAAATACAAACCAAGTTTTATTCCCAAAGCAGCTAATCCCTGCTGGGTGACTGCTTAACTTCTGAATCTGCAGCTCTATTATCAATGCCGCTTGGTTGTAATTCTATGCATTTTTATTTCAAATGCAATCAGTCGATGTTTATTGCTAGAAAATAAATCACACAAGTGTTTGAAAGGGCTTAAACTGTAGTCACACACGTCCCAAATGCTGTCAATAGGGCTCCAAAGTGCAAGCAGAAACTAAATCACTCATGATATACAGTAGTTTGAGTTTCTGAGGTTGTCGATCAGCATTTCCTGAAGGTTTCTTAATTATGATTTCAGGAGGTCTTAAATTTGGGGAGGATAGACGAGAATTGCGATACGGCTGAATGTGACGATTAAACTTCAAAAGGCTGTGATTTCATTGAATAAACATGAGCTCTGAAAACCACTGTATTTCTGCTGTACTGACAGCGCCTCCTGCTGGCAGAGAATGAGCGTGCATTTTCAATACGTTTTTGTTCAGACCAATGTGAAAATCAACCCATGTTTTTAGATTAGCCTCTAATACACACACTGGCGAGTAAAATCTAAGAATTTATTAGCCGATGGCTAACAATAGACATCATTTAGTCGCCCAGAGTACGATTTAGTCGCATATGCGAGTGATTTACTCGCAATGTAGAGGGTTGTCAATTTTATTTTATTTGTGCAGGTCTTTAAAAAAAGTCTTACATTTGAGCTTAAATATCCTGCAGATACCCTGGTCTGGCAAAAACCATCAGTTCATGTTTTTATTCTCAGATTTTACACTCACCGGTCTCAGATTGACTAACAGTGAAGTAAACACTTCAGCAGGCTACGCTTTAGTGTCCCATTACTATGCTAGCATAAAATGTCTTTATGACCTTAAAATGAATAATGCATTCAAATAATAGAAAAAATATTCGTTGGATGCAGTCACTCCATGTTCTTGCTGGAATAACAGGTGATCCAGCAGACAGCATGATACTTCAGATAAACAACTAAAACGCAAAAAGTGGCGGGAACTTTTGTCCCACCTATCCCAACATGTAAATGAGCTTATGCTACTAAAACCAGTGTCTACTGTACTAAGGAACATTTCCAGGTTTACCTTTTGTTTTAATGAAACGTTTTCAGAGGATTTGTAATTAAATCATGCAAGACATGTGTGCTATTCTGTGTTAACTATGAAGGAAACAGAATAACTTTTCAAGCAGTTCAGACAAATTTCCAGGTTAATCCACCTCCCACGTTCGGTTTTATCTGAATACAGACACAAATAATTTTGCCATCGCAGCGGACACGGATTGTGTTGATCATTATAGTGTTGAATGCATTCATCAAACACAGCTGTTCAACCCTGTTACCAAACATATTGTACGAAAATTAAACACTTTATAGTTTATTTTATGGGATAAAAAGTTTATCAGTAAATACAAACCAAGTTTTATTCCCAAAGCAGCTAATCCCTGCTGGGTGACTGCTTAACTTCTGAATCTGCAGCTCTATTATCAATGCCGCTTGGTTGTAATTCTATGCATTTTTATTTCAAATGCAATCAGTCGATGTTTATTGCTAGAAAATAAATCACACAAGTGTTTGAAAGGGCTTAAACTGTAGTCACACACGTCCCAAATGCTGTCAATAGGGCTCCAAAGTGCAAGCAGAAACTAAATCACTCATGATATACAGTAGTTTGAGTTTCTGAGGTTGTCGATCAGCATTTCCTGAAGGTTACACGCCTTTGACATTTTGCTGGAGAAGAAAGAAAATGATTTTAATTGTACTTTGTGCCCTGTTGCGTCCAGTAACCGCTCCGCCGACGCTCTTCCCACAGTTACTCCATCAAGGACCTGCTGAATCACGCGTTCTTCGCGGAGGTCACCGGCGTGAGGGTGGAGCTGGCGGAGGAGGACGACGGCTTGAAGACGTGCATCGCACTGAAGCTGTGGGTGGAGGATCCCCGCAAGCTGAAGGGCAAGTACAGGGACGGAGGAGCCATCGAGTTCAGCTTCGACCTGGAGAAGGAGGTCCCTGAAGCCGTGGCGCAGGAGATGGTGCGTGATCGAGTGATTTGACCACCGTAATGAGATCAAAGAGAAATGATTGCGTTTGTCATTGAATCCAGCTTCCTAACAGAACTGTTCAGTTTCAAAATAACCATGTAAATGTAGTAAACAAGATTTAACTGTGGTATGTGAACACCACAAACACAAGCGGTGTGTTTCATGGCCCATGAAATCTGATGTTGTCTTCCTGTTTCACTGGTATCTTATCTATGAAGACTGATCTAGAGATATTTCCAGTCTGTATTGTGAAACACAGGATTTAATGGAATAATGTCCTGGCCAGCAGTGAGTTATTCTGTTAGAGCGGTGGGTGATATGTTCATGAATGAACTCCTTTCTATCCTCTCGTAACCTCTGCTCGTGAGGCCATTTTCCCTTTAGGGTTTTATTTGGCCACTTGAGGTCCTGTGTTTGGTCGCACTTGTTGAGACTTCATGAAAACCACCCTCGCTTTCTCAGGAACTCTGGATCACCTTCTTTAGTTCTTACCAAACCGGTTTGGAGATTTTAATACAGGACACACTTATGTTGAGCAGTCAAAGCCACTTGAGCGCATTATATATATGCTCAAACATGCGCTTAAGGACAGTATGTGACCTCCTGGACCCGTTTGGATTGGAAAATCTTGTTGCTGTAATCACATGTTATGTAATCGGAGCATTTTAATGTGTGGGAGCATTTGCTAAAGAGAAAATGAGTCGGCAGCTGCTATTTATACGGATCGCTGCAAACATTACAAAGGTTTTCTTGTTTCACCCTGTCAGCCGTTTGTTCACTAGACAGATATTGATCTTTCCGTTTTGCCGTTCTACACAAAAACCTTCATGGATGAATCTCACAAATGCGCAAAATTTATGTTAGCACTGTTTTTGTTTTTTTATATGACAGTTATCCTCTGTAATGTGAGAAGATCTGCAAAGTGTTGTGCATCTATAGTTTTTAAATCCTTTTTTGATTATGTATTAAAATAAAATAATACAATGTAGTGCAATGAGAATTGCCAGAATCAAATATTTTATATTTAATATAATATGTTTAAATGTGACCCTGGAGCACAAAAGCAGTGTTAAGTCGCTGGGGTATATTTGTAGCAATAGCCAACAATACATTGTATGGGTCAAAATTATTGATTTTTCTTTTATGCCAAAAATCATTAGGATATTAAGTAAAGATCATGTTCCATGAAGATATTTTGTAAATTTCAAAATTACAAAATACAATTAAAATTTTGTAAATTTCCTACTGTAAATATATCTAAACTTATTTTTTGATTAGTAATATGCATTGCTAAGAACTTCATTTGGACAACTTTAAAGATGATTTTCTCAGTATTTTGATTTTTTTGCACCCTCAGATTCCAGATTTTCAAATAGTTGTATCTCGACCAAATATTGTCCTATCCTAACAAACCATACATCAATGGAAAGATTATTTATTCAGCTTTCAGATGATGTATAAATCTCAATTTCGAGAAATTGACTGGTTTTGTGGTCCAGGGTCACATATTTCTGCTTATTTTTATTTCCAGTTTTTATAAATTAGAGACAGCACATCAAAAGCAACCATGATTTCATTCTTCTTCTTTTTTTAAACAATTGTTCTTGTTGTCGTTAGTCATATTTGGTTGTATTTTTCTTTTGTATAGTGCAGTGCATCTAGTTTAAGCTTTCCTCCAAAGACAGTTTTCCTTTAATTCTGTGATCTGCGTTCCTCTGTTCCTTAAATAGAGCCCTCGCTTCTGCTCTAAAAGTGCGTGTTCACACCAGCCCCCTCTTTTCCTTCCATCAGGTGGAGTCTGGTTTCTTCCATGAGAGCGATGCAAAGATAGTGGGCAAGTCTCTCCGTGACCGAGTGGCTCTGATTAAGTGGCGCAGGGAGAGGACGGTGCCGAGGGCCTCCCAGGCCGTGCCGGGCGAGACAGGGCCCGTCCTCTGTGAACCGCCCGGTCTGCTGGAGCCTGAAGAGCCGGAGGTGGATCAGCATGTCCTCGTGTGTCCGCTCGGTGCCAGGACCACCTCCACCACATGTAAGCCTGCGTGCTTGTGAAGGTTTGGGGTTAAATACAGCTTCAGCTCTACGGAGAGAGTCTTCCACGTCATGCTGTTTACCGAAGAAAACAACACGCATTAAGCACTTAATAATAAACACTGAATCTTTGTTAACACCCAAATAATCACAGAAGTACACCAATGCATTTGGTCAAATATGAACCATTATTAATAACTGAGCAGCAAATCAGTATATTAGAATGATTTCTGAAGATCATGTGACACTGAAGACTGCAGTAATGATGCTGAAAATACAGCTGCGCATCACAGAAATAAATTACAGTTTAACAGATATTCACATAGAATGCTCTAAATACTAAAAAAACTATTCAAATATCAGACTGTTGTTAAAATATGAACATGAGTCACAGACTCCCTTACAAACATAGTTTGTGTAACAATCTCCAGTCATTTTACTCATTTTGTTACCATGTAAACTAAGGGACGAGTGATTCTGTCGTGTGTTTGGTGCAGAATATTCCTAGTACGTGTTTGTCTTCGCTCTGTGTCTCTCTAGCTGACAGTGGCATCGGCTCAACCGTGTACTCGGACTCCCACAGCAGTGGTCTGCACAGTGTCATACACCAGTCATTACAGGAATCTGTCTCCACGGCAACCCAGCAGGTCTGTATCACTCCCCATTACTGTTGCTGATGCACGTCAGAAACCATAGTGATCTGTGAAGTTTGCATTGCCCTGCTAGCGTGTTAAGTGTGCGGACACATGCATGCTTGTACTTGCATAGCTTTTAAATATAGACCATCATTTTATCATAATGACACAATGTTTGCAGCTCTGTAACTGGACCGTGTTTTCACCTTGTCATCAACCACTTCATTTTTGCCTGGTGGTTTCATTATTTTGCTTATGTAGCATGCATGATGACATGGTCTGTGTTTCATTAGTCTGTTTTGTTAGTGGTGTTGGCTAATGCAGGCGTCACTATCACTGGTGCTCACACTCATCTGTGCTCCAGACATGAATGATTCCTTAAAGTTATGCAGCTTGTTGAGAAAACAAAAAGATGTGCTGTTACTTTTATAAGCTATCAGATGTAACATTTTCATCTGGATGATGATAAAATTACAAAAATAAATAAATAATAAAATAAATAAATCTATGTCTACAGAGCAGAATATCATAGAGATTATTTTAAACAGCTGTCATTTTAAAAGTGGGATATCTACACCTGGAAAAAGCTATGGCAATTAAAATCCTAAACACTATATTTTTGTAATGAATATAGTGTATTGTACACACAAAAACATTTTAGCCTATTCAAACATCATTCAATTTTCCTCTAAAAATGTACAAATCTAGTTTGTTGTGTCCTTTATTTGTTGTGTGTTTTTAGCTCTGTGCTACAGGTCCTTGTTTGCCATTTCATGATAATAGTTCAGAGAAGTGGCTTTTCTTCCAGGGTGCACGTCATAAAGGCTCTTCTGTAAATGAGTTAATCAGAAGTCACAAGCGTTTCCTGCTCCAACCCACGAGTCCTTCCTCCTTTCAAATACCACGAGACCAATCAGAGATGACAGAAGATGCATTCGGAAGTTCTTGCTCTGGAAATTTGCTGCGCGCTCCTTGGCCGGTTACGACTCGTCGCTATAGCGACACATCAGTGGGGCCGTCCTCTGAGACAAAAGGGGAGGAGTCTGTCTCCATGGCAAGGCAGGGGCGTCGGCTTTCGTTAAGCCCCACCTCTCAGCAGCCGCTGCCCTCGTGTCAGGCCTGCGGGCCGTTATTCCTGCTTGGGACATGTGCAGATAGAAGACATTCGCCCTATTCTTCATTTATGCTTCCGCACATTGGATTGTGGTCTGATGTCCGCAGGGGCTCCTTCAGTGAGACCTCTGACCTCTCCCAGCTTAACAAATCTCTGGAGAGCATCACAGGCCACAAACATAAGCCTGCTCCTGCCTTTCTGAGAGCCCCGCCGATGACGTCCGAAAGAGTCAGCCACAGCGATGACCTGACATCCCATCGCAGAGCGAGCTTTTGTGCCGGCGAGCGCTCTGTGACTGACGCGGTAGGTCGCTCCGCCGGAGGACACGGTGTCACCCTGCCGCTTGTAGAGGAAATGCTCTGGATTCCTCCAGCCTTTGCAGTGGTTCTGCTGTCGCTCCCAGGTGCCTGTAGGACTCTTCTCCTCTATGCTTCCTCTCAGCGGTTGTAACCGTACTTACCTGTCCCTACTGCTATTCTCTAACAGAGGAGATCCCAACAATCCACTTTCCTCCCCGAAACCTACCCATTAACCACGCTTACGATATGTCTGATGTCATGATGCTAAATTTCTTTATTAACGTTTCATGCTTTCATTTGACCTGGTTGTATGTGGTCTGCATGGCTCTGTGTTACTCACTGTAGCAGCTGTCGGGGTGTGCTGTTTTATTCGTACACAACAATCCAACATACTAGACTTTGGGCCAGATTTACCAACAGCTTGCGGCAACACAAACCCACTTTAGGCTTTAAAAAATTTCTGTCAGGATTTACTAAAGACATGACGGTGAAAAAAATAAGTGACGAAAAGGTATGGACAAAGTTATTTTTGCATATGCATTTGTAGGAGTTTCCCTTTCAGACGCAAAGGGAGGAGAGTATTCATGCAAGGCGATTTAGTAAGGTTTCTGCTAGTCAGTTTACAGGTGTTTGCACCATTATTTAACGCCCCCAAAAAAGCATGTCTTAACCCATTTTGTGCCTGTGTTGTTAGTAGATTACCTGCAGCTGATTATCATCGGCTCTATAGACCTTATGCTAATTTGTACTGCTCTTGGTAGATTGCGTTGGTCATTATGAAGATGAGCTGTGTTCTTTAATTCGTGCATTGTCTGTAGATCAACCGCAGAACTTTCCACTCCCATCAGTGCTTTTATGGGATTGTGGTCTAAAGCGAATTTGCCCTGTTTAGTAAATCTGGCCTATAGTTTGTGTAATGGAACGGAAGTGTATGTGGGTTCTCATTAGTTTGTTTCCTCTTCTGCAGTATTCTGTTCTGAGAGTCCAAAGCCAGGCTGCACCGGCTGCAGCTCAACACATGCAGATGTACCCTCCTGTCTCCTCAGAGACCCCCGCGCAGGCCACCGGACAGATTCTGTCCACTCCCCAGCCGCTGGCACTTCTGCAGGGCGTCTTGACTGCACCACAAACCATGAAACCACAGCAGCTCGCATCTACAAGTCAGACTGCAGAGTTGAACGCGCAGGCCCATGTGCAGCATCAGCCTGCCTCTGTGCTACATAGTGCCACGCGTCCGAGTTACCATCCTGCCGCAGCAGAGCTAGCCATTGCACAAACATTTCCACCCATGCAGCACACAGAACTCAGTCTCCCATCTAAAACAGAAGCAGCGCTGCCTGCAGATCAGAGTTTTCAGAGCAGAGCATCTGCGCAGCCTCAACAAACACCTGTGTTACAACATTTGCAGCAACCAACTGCGAATGCCACAACAGATGGGCAACACCGCGACTTCTCAAACATGCAGCAAACTGCTCCTGTGCAGCTGAGCCAGACGGGCCCTGCACCACCTGTCCCACAGGTATGCTTGTTTGTCATTTATTGTTTTTTTCTAAACTTTTATGTGAACCCTGCATGCAATTCCCAGCTGTTTGAAAACCTGCGCTCAATACCACCTTCAGATGTGAAACCTATCATCATATCTTATATCTTGAGCAAGTAGCAAACTGAATGGGATAAGTGTATAAAAATCAAACTACTATACACAAAAGCAGTTTCAATGTTGGAGAACATTTTTTTTTTTACTATTCTGTAATTGTAAGACCAGATAATTTGTACCCAAAGGCCACTCCAGACACAAGTTTCTAATATCTGACAGTTCACAGTCTCTGAAGCCTATTTTATTGGCTTTGGGTATGATTTCAGTTTAGGATATTGTGACGTGTACGTTCCCGGAAGAAAACTCAGGACTATAATTAAGGCATCTGAGAGAGTTCAGAAACTGCTCTTACTGAAATAGAGAAAATTTGCTGACTAACTTGTACTGTAAGACTAGTCTAAGTTTATGTAACTGGCCACAGGGCTGCCCAATCCTGTTCCTGGATTTCTACCTTCCTACAGAATTCAGCTCCAACAGACATCTGTAATCAAGTTTTCCTGAAGATCTTAATGAGCTGCTTCATGTGTGTTTAGTTTGTTTAGAGTTGGAGCTGAACTTTGCAGGAAGGTAGGTCTCCAGGAGCAGGACTGGACACCCTACTGTAGACTAACAGTGACCAGACAAGAACGAGTCCAAGGAGTGACCTACATCTGCAAACCTTCTGTGTTTTCTTGCATCCTCTTGCTTTTCTCTTTGCACATTTGTATTTATCTCTTTCTATCCTATTAGCTCTGCACTCAGACACAGCTAATGGACGGCTGGCAGCCAGTAGGTCAGTCCACCTCCAGTCTGCTGACACAACCCATTGCTCCTCCACAAGCGCCAGCTTACCTCACACAGGTACACCCTACTGCCGGCTCTTCAGCTGCTCAGATGCTGGATTTGTGTAATTTTGTGTAAACAGTGCACTGTATAAAGGACATTTGGCTGACCAAAGTTAGCATGCGTTTAGCTCTGATCGTGATGGTTAATTCTTCCCATGCTACAATGCGCTTTTGTCTCCTCCTCTAGTTTCCTTCTATTAACACAGCTCAGTCATTTGGGACCCCTCTTCCTGGATGTGACTCGTACCCCGCCTGCTTTCCCTCTGTGCAGTCGTCCCCTGTCCCCACGCACCCCGACATCTCGCCAGTGTCATGTTCACAGATAGAGAGCTCTGCGCTAACCCAGTACCCCCACCTGTCCTCCACCTCCCCTATACCCACACAATGTCCCGCTCCAGTGTTCGCACCTCCAGTTCCCACAGTTCACCAGTACCAGCAGGCCTACTCTGTTGCTCAGCAGCCCGCTGTAAACTCCATAGCCACTCTCTCCCAACATTCCCAAAGTCAGGCCACACCCACAGTGCACCAAAGCCCCCACCCCTCTCCAAACCCCGCCTCAATGTGTGTTGGAGTCCCTCCCACTAAACAAGCTCCGCCCACCCAGGTAGGGTATATCAGTGCCTTAAAGGGATAGATCACACAAAAATTTAAATTCTATAATCATTTACTCGCCTGCATGTCATTCCAAATGATGTGACGTTATTTGTCTTTCTTTTCGAACACATTCATGAAACGTATTCCTACTGGCACACTGCATTGAGTCTACTGAACATAATATGCATTGAATGGTTACCGAATTTTTGAATCACGACGGTTTTCAGAGGAAATATTTACCCGCGTACTAATTAAGTTTATAAAACGGAGAGTTCTGGTGCTTGATTCTGATTGGCTGAGCCGTGTTCGAAGCTGTTGTAAATTACTCTACAAGCATACACCTTTGTTTACGTTTGTCTGTTGCTCGGCAACCACTTTGTTGGAACCACAACTGATTCTGAGGAACTACATTGTTTGGTGGAAGAATACTGTTTTTATTAATATCATTACACTTTATTTGCTCCGTTTTATTTTGTGAAACCTTACTATGTATATGGAATAACCGTTTTATAAAAGCAATAAGCCCCGTGAAGCTGTGGTTTACAGTGAATTTATAATGGCTAAAGGGGTTTTAGCTAACAACGCCCCTTAGCTGTTATAAATTCACTGTAAACCACGGCTTCTTGGGGCTTATTGCTTTAATTAACATTCAAATTCAAGTATTGTGAGTGTTTAAGTCATAGTGTCCCATTTTTTGACTACAGATTTGAAATTTAATTGAAATTGTTTGAACTTGACCTATTCACGTATTTTGAAAAATCGTTAATTTTTCAGGGAACCCAGCACCAAACTGTACATGTGGACCAGAACTCTTCAGGTAGCTCCGATCACGCCCGTGTCTCTCAGATGATGACACACTTGACTCCAGCTCCTGCCCAGAGCTCCTGCTTCCCATCCCACAGCAGCTATAATGTGCCTCAGCCTGCTACAGTACCGCAGCTCTCGCCCTTCAGACCCGTCCTCGACACATTCGGCTCTGCTGTGACCGTGGACCAAAACCAGCCTCATCAGCACTCCAGCCAAGCCTCTTTACCCCCCGTCCTGCATGCTGGAGGCGGTGCCAGCCACCTGGGCAGCAGCAGTGTTACTCCAGCGCAGCAGCACAGCACCAGCGGCTGTGGAGGAACCTCCACTGAAATATTCACTGAGGTGACACTCTTCACTTCAGTATCTATACAGTGACAACATCAATAGGAATAAAGGCTCTGTATTATCGTGCTGCCTTTAGAGATATCTCATTTTGGATTAACTCAAAGGCAGCATCTCATTCTGCATCTTAGTGGAAAAGGCAATCCCATAACACAACGACAAGCTCCAAACACCATTAGTGATGTGTACAGTACATGCAGCGGTCACTTCAAGGGAGTATTATTGTCGTTTACGATCATGTGATCATGAGTGTCATTTTGTAACCAGAGGATCTTTTTCTTACCTCTGATGCTCTCATGCACCCAGGATTGGCAGCAGAAATGCTTACATCTTTTCTTATTTTCATGTTGGCTTGTTTTTACCAAAGTCCACATGGACAGACAGACTGTATGTACATTGTAATAAATTTGATTTGCATCATCAGTCTTTACAGCTATAAACAATTTTGATACTGCATTATCTAGGTAATATTCTGTTCTACATAAAGTGGCAGGAATGCATAGATTTGCGTGGGATGTGCCAGGAGATATCGTAGATTATGAATGGAATTCATTTATTTGTTTAGTCCAATTAATGGACTGTTTTACAAAATTTTTGCGTGTGCTGTGTATTTTTGTTTTTATATTTAGCCTAGCAACATACAATCTCTAGTGGCGTCATGTGCCATTGCCATTGAATTCATTGCCTTCTGTGCACTTTAGGAGCATGTTCCTGATACACAGGCAGCACCAGCTGGGTCCACTTATGACAGGTGGGATTCTCTGTTCATAGATCAGTGCCATATTCTCGTTTTCATCTTGCCATATGCATGCAGAAGCTCAGTGATTGGGTCTTTGCTCTTTTGCAGTATAAACTCAGATGCCACAGCCGGTAAAGAGGTGAGCGATGGGAACGAGGGTTCCAGCAGGGCTCGCAGTGAATCACGAGTGCGAAAACCCAATCGCAAAACGTCCCGCACGCGCCTCCGCCAAGACAAGATCAACAGACCCAAACTCACCATGATCAAAGTGAGTCTGGATCTCACGGTGAAACAGATGCAGAATGTCCAAACATGATCTTAAAGAGATAGTTCATCCAAAAATGAAAAGTACCCCGTGATTTACTCACCCTCAAGCCAGTCTAGGTGTATATGACAAAATCTCGGCCTCCATTCACTCCCATTATAAAGCTTGTAAGAGCCAGGACATTTTTTAATATAACTCCGATTGGAGTCGTCTGAAAGAAGAAAGTCATACACTCCTAGGATGCCTTGAGGGTGAGTTAATCATGGGCTAATTTTCATTTTTGGGTGAACTATCACTTTAAGATGCTAGCTGTCAAAAATAAAGTGATTTGTGAAGTTTATAATTGTTTGAGTGTTTCATGGGTTAAAGCTCAGACCTGAGTTCTGGTTTGGACATTAGAAAACCTAAAATAAATAAGACACGCTTCTGATAATGTTGACACAGTTCTTTCAGAGGCATTACGATTGTAAATAGTAAGATTGTAATTCATTAATTTATTTATTTTCTTGACGTTCCTGTTGTCATATTCTCTGTGACTGTGTTACAGGTGTGTGACACAGGAGACAAGATGGTGGAGTGTCAGCTGGAGACTCATAACCATAAGATGGTGACGTTTAAATTTGACCTTGATGGAGATGCTCCAGAGGAGATTGCCACATATATGGTGAGATCTTCACCTCTACTTTCTCTGTCCCTCCCCATATGCCCTTCTCTTCTTCTGACAATCTCCTAGAGGTGATGTGTTTCAAACTCCTGGGCTAGTTTGTGGAAGCCATTTTTCTTAAGTAAACGTGGTGGGATTTGGAGTAGGAATGGGCTAAAAGTAGAGGTCGACCGATAAGGGTTTTTCTCTGGCCGATGCCGATATTTAGAAATCAGGGCAGCCGATATATGATGCCGATTTTTTTGGCCGATATTTTGGCCGATTTTCTTTTTTCTTTTTTTTTCCCTTCATCTCATAAAAGTGAGTTTGAGTAAATGATTATTGCAGGGTACAAGATAGTAATAGTAGTAGTAGCCTAATTCAGAGTAATAATACATGGCTCAAAACTTAAGCACCTTCTGCCTTTTGGGAAATCTATTTGTGATTTCCGCCACAAATAATTAAATGTATAGGAAACACTGGACTCTGCTATAAGTCAAATGGCCAAGTGGTAACAAAAATAAAAGAGTTCATGCATATTACACAGCCTGCTGCTCATAACTGCTTAAGAGTGCACTGGCCACGAGCGATGAGAGATTCTTCAGCGTTCCATAACAACACTTAGCTGCCCACAGATGCGCCTGCCTATAAATCGGCCTAATTTGCAGCATAATCGGCCATGACCCCTTTAAAAAATGCCAAAAATTGGCCGATTAATTGGTCGACCTCTAGCTAAAAGTTTTACAAATGTGTAAAACTAGAGTAATGAAACAACCAGGTATTATTGCATGTTTAATCACATAAATTAAGTACTTTTACATTTTCATTTAATTAAAAACACAAAACAAAAAACAACATAAACAGTGAAACTTAAATGATTGACTCTAAATTCTCATTTCTTTTCTCATCTCAAATGCACAATTCTGTGGTTAGTTGCATTACGTTAATTGTATTTAGCAAACAACACATCTGAGCCTATCAGAACACAACTGAGACATTTTTGGGAGCAAACCCACTGGTTCAGAGCCACCGCATTAGTGCTTTATTGACATGTGAAATGTTGTTCATGTTCAGTGTTCCTTATATATAACTCACTGAATCTTAATTGGGCATACTGTATCTGCTTGAGCTGGTTTTCTTAATGAGAGAAACAGATGAGTGGGCTCAAAGTGCTGGCTCTTGTTTCTGGTCCTCCAGGTTGAGAATGAGTTTATTCTGTTGCTGGAGAGGGAGATGTTCATTGAGCAGCTGAAGGAGATCATGGATAAAGCTGAGGACATTCTGAATGAGGACGCTGAGGGTGAGAAGGCGTCTGTCCAGACCTCACCGCTCCGTCAGACGCCCGTTGCAGCAGACTCCGGCACGCAGGTCTTACTTAATACAGACATGCTTTAGACATTTTATTCTATTATTATATATTATATATGTTTTTTTTTTTTTTAAATAAATAAGCGCAGAATCAAATCAGCTTTGTGTTGCCTGCAGTGATCGTGTCAAGAATGAGCCACATTTCCATGTGTGTAGTGAAATGTGGATGTTTAGGAAAGTGCTGCTGTGAGTTTTTGTGCCATCTAGTGGTTAAGAGGAAAATAAAATCAAACGCACCTTTTACCCTGCTGTGTCTTTAGGTTGTACCCTACTGTGTAAATGTAACGGTGAAGTGTGTCATTTCTGTGCCACTAGCATCACCAAACAGAACTGAACTTGTCTTCTGTATTCAGGGGTCAAAACCTGAGCGCACGCAGTCTGACCAGCTAGTCTACAAACAGAACGGTAAGACCACGACAGATCTCACTGTAGCTACTGTAGAATGAGCGTTTAACCCTCAGTCTGCCTTGACTTGCAGTGCTTCACACCGGAAAGCGCTGGTTCATCATCTGTCCTGTGGCTGAGACGGCCGCCGCGCCTGACAGAGAAGAGGCCGTCTCCAGTAATTCAGCACACAGTGCATTTTTAGCATTAACTCATATGCACTTGCAGATGATTATCTCACACTATTACTTGTGTTTTCCAGACCCAGAGAGCTCCTCTACATCTCAAATGCAGGATGTCAACACAGCCGGTGCCAAACCTCTGCAGAAGCGGCCATCATTGCTCTCTGAGGTCGCTCCGTTGGCCGAGGGCCCTCAAGCTGCCTGTGCGGCGGGTGTTTCTGTGGTTTCTGACATCCCGTGCTGCCCACTTGTGCCTCCCGTTTCACTCGATGTGGCGGCTCAGAAAGCCATGGAGGGCCATCAGCAGCCCGTCGCCCACACCAACAGCCCCAGCGCAGAGCTGCCTGTGAGCCAGACCCAGCCCGTGGTGCTGCAGCAGCCCTTTGCCACGGCCACTCCACAGGCTTCTGTCACCAGCGGCCAATCACAGCTCCAGAGCCCCACCCATCAGCCCCAGAGCCCCACCTATCAGCCTCAAAACTCCACCCATCAGCATCAAAACCCCACCCATCAGCCCCAGAGCTCCACCCATCAGTCTCAAAACTCCACCCATCAGCCCCAGAGCTCCACCCATCAGTCTCAAAACTCCACCCATCAGCCCCAGAGCTCCACCCATCAGTCTCAAAGCTCCACCCATCAGCCCCAGAGCCCCGCCCACCAGCCCCAGAGCCCCAACCATCAGCCTCAGAGCCCCACCCA
>NW_015663484.1:86916-107890 GCF_001515625.1 Sinocyclocheilus rhinocerous
AGAGCCAAACCTCTGCAGAAACGGCCATCGGTGCCACAGGCGTCCCTCTCTGAGGTTGCTCCGTCGGCCGTGGGCCCTCAGGCTGCCTGCGCAGCTGTGGTTCCTGACATCCCATGCTGCCCCATTGTGCCTCCCGTTTCACTGGACGTCTCTGCTCAGAAAGCGGCGGAGGTCCCTCAGCAGCCGGTCGCTTGCAGCAGCAGCCACGGCGTGGAGCCGCCCGTCAGCCAGACCCAGACCCCGCCCGTGGTGCTGCTTCAGCCCTTTTCCACGCCCGCTCCACAGGCTTTGGTCAGCAGCGGCCAATCACAGCCTCAGAGCCCCACCCATCAGCCCCAGAGCCCCACCCATCAGCCTCAGAGCCCCACCCATCAGCCCCAGAACGCCCCGCAGGTGCAGCCGGGCGAATCAGACGGGGAAGGGCCGCCCAGGCTGGAGTTTGCAGACAGAACCATAAAGACTCTGGATGAGAAACTGCGAAACCTTTTGTACCAAGAGTACCACCCCTCGCAAACCGCGAGCTCCACCTCCGAGCCGCCCGGATCACCTCCGCTGTCCGACAGCCAGGGCAGTGATGGAGCCGTAAGGAATGCAGAAAAACTGGTACAGTCAGTCCTCCTCACATTCACAAACAATGAGCTGTCAGGATGTTTTGTTAAGAATAATTGCTAAAATATTCAAGGGTCAACAAATCTTGATTTTAGTAACACATTTTTAGTTACTACACTGATTTGCTCTGAAGTCTCGGATACATTATTTTGATACATACTTCTTTTGAGTTGGACGTGACGGTAACTGTGCTCTAGTCAGTTCAGTTATTTAACTGAATCAAGTTATTAGTGCTGATTCATGAGACTTTTTGACAGATTTATCAAGAGAATAGGCTCATAGGAGCAGTTCATTCATAAGTCACGATTCATTCGTTAATGAATCTGCCCACACTGGTCACATGTATTGTGTGTTATGTGCAACTAGCAGGAAAGGCGCAAAAGATGTCTTGTCGTCTTGTTGTCTTTATCCTACTCTTTTCTTACATCATCTCATTCAAGTCAGACTGCAAACTCACAACTCAGAAAAATCATTTTTACCACGGTGTGGTAGATTCAGTAGTGGCATAGCACCGTCAAATAGTGGAATCCACTTTGCGGAAGATTTCAGATGAAATTCAGAAGAAATCTTTAGTCTTTTTAATGGAACCAGTTCTGAATAATAACCAGTTTTTATACATCAATCCTGTTACCATCATTAAAATAAATGTATTTTTTCCTTGTTTTTTAGTAACATTATCTTATGTTTTGTGTGTTAAAACCTGTTACACTTGATTTTCTGTAGTGAACAATTGATTGTTGAAAACTGGATATTTGTAGAAATATAGTTCTGTTTATTAGCACCAGAGGAGTAGAAATGGCCAAATAGACTGTACAACTGTCAACCGGTTACCTTCAATCTGGTTTTTCTCTGAAGAAATAGTTATATCCCAACCCATCCATTTTCATTAATTTTGCTGGACGGCACAGTGCAGTGCAGAAGCACCTAAAAATATTTCATAATGGCAGAATAAAATCACCCTGAATCACTTGTGTTTGTATAAACCTCAATTTTTATTTGCTTTGGACAACATTATTTGCTAAATAAATACAGTTGATGTTATCTAAAAAAAAATGTGGCTTTAAATAGCTATTTGTGAGTTGTGCAGGTTTTAGGTCTTGGATGCTGTTTTTTTTAGTTTGTTGATGTTAGTTCTGTGGGAAAAATGATTTTTATGTTATACCATAATTCTCAGGTTTTCTTTAACGTTGTCTTTGTTTCTTGTAGCCTCAGATTCCAGAGAGGTCTGACAGTCTCGGGACCTTGAGTGATTCTGCTGTTGCCCGTAAGTGTGTGTATAAGCATGCTAATCTAGATTCTGGATATATACATATACTGCAGACTGCAAAGAATTGTCACAATTGACAGCTGTGTTATTGTTGTGCGTCTCTTTCTTTTCTATTTTTCCAAATGGTGATCAGCCTTCAAAAGACTTCTGACCAGAAAAGACTCCGGGGCCGCTTCTGCTACACACACCTCTAAGAGCAACGTCCAGGTTACCAGTGATTTTTTTAAAAATATATAAATTATATAATGTGCTTCTCTGAAATGACAGGTCACAGTCTGATAGCGTTCTGTGTCCTGTAGATTGAGCCGACAGATTCAGATGTGTCTTCTCATGATGGTGGAGGAGATCATGTGATTGATTTTGAGTCTGTTCCTGTAACTGAGAACAGACACAGATCCACATCAAAGTCACAAAGCAACCGTTACTCAGCACCTCCTGACTTATATCAGGTTTGTCTGAAGCGCAGGGTTCGTCTGAAATAGCATACTGTATACCAGTATGTTATGCACAGTAACACCAGTGTAACCCACATATGTTTTTGTCAAAATGTGTAGTGTACACTTGACCTTTCATTTCCAGTGTGACATGAGAGGAATGACCGTCATGATTCAACATTTCTTTCCTGACTCATTATTTGATCAGACTGTCAGAAGTTAAGACCCACTGAATTAAACATGTAACATGATGAGGTCATGTGACAGCAATGTTGCACACTACTTTTTGAAATGTTAATGTTTCACATACTGTACAGTATTCCATTCCAAACACAGAATCCATCAATTAAAATGTTTTATTTATTTAACTATTTACTTGATTTTAAGTATTTATTTTTTGTATTTGCATACATTTTGTTCTTTTGTCTGACATTGTCATTCATTTGCATTTGTTTTTTCAGGACACAACTACTTCCTTTCCAGAGGCCAGACCCACAATGCCTTGCGCTCAGAGCTTGCTGTCAGCGGATGGGACAGCGCAGTACCTG
Source organism: Sinocyclocheilus rhinocerous (assembly GCF_001515625.1). NCBI lineage: Eukaryota > Metazoa > Chordata > Actinopteri > Cypriniformes > Cyprinidae > Sinocyclocheilus > Sinocyclocheilus rhinocerous. The sequence goes on from NW_015663484.1 coordinate 89,775, forward strand.
TCCTCTGACACAGGAGAGGAGGGTCAGAGCGAGATTCTGTCTGTTAAGCCCACTTCTCCAGCTCCTGGCCCGTCAGAGTGCAGCGGCGGGGACTTCATGAAGCGGGCGGTGGCTTTCCTCCGGCACTCGGGTCACAGCAGCAGTGTCCAAAGCTCCGACTCGCCCCCTTGTCCTCTGGTGAACGGACACGCCCCCTCAGTTAGCGGCCACGCCCACTCCGCTTACGTCAGCAGTGATAACGACTCTGAATTTGAGGACACTGATATGAAACGAGAGCTGCAAAAGCTGAGAGAGAAGTGAGTAAAGCTCAAAGCGTTTCAGCGAAAACTGCCTCACAAAGGCCTCATTTACCGCCACTCACCCTCCTTCATTTCTTAACACAGGTAATACACTTTTCGCTAAATAAGAGAATGAAAACCGTAACACAATGTTTGATGTCTGCAGGCACATGAAGGAGATCTCCGAGCTTCAGGCTCATCAGAGAGGAGAGATCGAACAGTTGTATTCTCGGTTAGGTCGACCGGTTCCTCCCAGCATGGGCTTCTTGCATGCAGTGCCGCCTACAGGCCGCCGCCGCAGAGCCTCCAAACACAAGCTGAAGGGAAGCCGACTGCTCAATCCCATGGTGCAACAGCTTAGGAACAACCGAAGCAACAGCTCTAGTATGTATGCGAAAGTCTGTGTGGGCCGGAGTTAGGGCTGCAACAAACAATAATTTTGATAATCGATTAATCTAACGATTATTAGAATGATTCATCGATTATTTCGCTGATTAATCAGTAGACATTTATTGATTATTCAGCTTTTGCAATTAGTTAAAATATTGAGTTATACATATTCTAACAAATAAATTAAGGTAATCACTTCAGCTTTTGAAAGTCATATTATGTAATTACAGTTATACAATTAATTTATACAAATAAATATATTTGGCACACAAGTTAAGTGATAAGACGTTTTTATTTTATAAACTAATATTCACAACATAATCTCTTAAAATAGCTTATAGGGTTATGATAATCAAAACAGTCCTGAGCTAGATCAAGCTTTGATCTCTGCAATGACGTCTGCTCTCAGACCGGGCCATGAAAGCCATCTCTCTGCTCACCGCATACCAGCCGGAGCTGCAAGACGAGGTGTCTGCCACGCCAAGTCAGGCACAGTGGGAGGAAATCTGTATCATCACAGATCTCTCGCTCCGTCTTCAGAGATGTGCCGTTCAGACTGTGGGCAAGGCCATGGCCACAATGGTCATTTAGGAGAATGGCTTAATTTGGCTAATCTCTCCGATAGGGAAAAGGAAGCCATTTTAGATGCACCGGTCGTCGCAGAAGGCATTTTCGTCTCAGCGCTGACATGGATGCTAAAGAGATGCGAGGAGAAGAAAAGGGATGACGAGGCCTTGCAGCTCTGCATGCCAAGGAGGACGCAGACTGCGCCTCCTCCACCTCCTTGGCAGACCTTCGCGCAGGCTACAGCTCGCCCACCCCCCAGCTTTCGCATTCCTAAGCGACAGAGACCGCGTGTGAATGCAGCGGCAGGTCAGAGCGGCGCAGCAGAGCAGAAACCCGCCTGGACCAGGAAAAATTATCCGCCCGCAACAGCTCAGACGGACCAGCCGGCTCCTCATTCTACCCAGGTGATGAGGAGGAAGAAAAAGGCCGTTTGAAGGGGTTTTCCTGAGGGAAGGGGGCTCATAGCCCACCCCCCGTTCGCTAGTCCCCGACCCTCAGTTGTTCAGCGTTCAGCAGAAAGCAAGTTCAGATGTTTACGGATGTTCTGTGGGGAAATCAGAGCCAAGTTGTGCCAGGGGATGCAGAGCAGTGAATAGAACGAGAGACGATGCAGTGGTGCACACCCACCCACTAGTCACAAGCACTTTACATGCTCAAAGTTCAATAAAGTTTTCACCGTTTACCCAACAAATGTTGCAAAACATAATGCCCCAAAAAATGTTGCAAAAAGGGACTCGAGCTCTCCGTCCCATATTAGATCTTCGTGCACTGAACAAATACCTAAGGAAGTACAAGTTCAGAATGCTCACCCATTCTATACTTCTGAAATTGGTGCGCCCAGGCGATTGGTTTACCTCAATCGACCTGAAGGATGCATATTTTCACATAAGAATATATCCACCCCACAGGAAATTTCGGAGGTTTGCATTCCTTGGCGTGGCATACGAATATCTAGTCCTTCCCTTCGACCTGTCCCTCAGCCCGGGGGTATTCGTGAAATGTACAGAAGCGGCCCTAACTCCGCTCAGGGAGAAAGGCATTCGTCTCGCTACCTACATAGATGACTGGCTGGTGACAGCTCAATCGGAGCACAAAGCAAGAGATCACACAGCCATGCTCCTAGAACATCTATAGAAACTGGGATTAAAATTAAACACCGAAAAGAGTGTTTTAGTTCCCAGACAGTCAATAACGTATCTGGGGTTGTTACTGGACTCAGTGATATTCAGAGCGCGACTGTCAGTGGAGAGGGTAATAAAATTTACACAATGCCTGGCCGAATTTCGGAAAGGGAACAGTGTTTCTTTTAGCACATGCCTCAGACTATTAGGTCTGATGGCCTCAGCTCTAATAGTCATTCCCCTAGGCAGACTATTTATGAGAGAGTTTCAATGCTGGGTAGCCTCTCTGAGACTGGACCCATTACGGCACTCCCGGAGGAGAGTAAGAGTGACATCAGTGGCTGTCTTGGCACTGCGTCACTGGCAACGCCCGTGCTTTCTGGTGCAAGGGGTACCTATGGGCGTTGTCCAGGCCAGGAAGGTCATAACTGGCTGTCTTTCTAACATTGAAGCATTTTCTTCCTTTTCTGAAAGGACATCATGTTCTTGTGAGAACTGACAACACTACAATTGTGGCTTACATAAACAGGCAGGGAGGTCTCAGATCACTCCCCTTACACATGTTGGCACGCAAACTGATTTTGTGGAGCAATGCCAGTCTTTTATCCCTGAGGGCGACGCACGTACAAGGGATCATGAACCGGGGTGCAGATCTGCTGTCCAGGGGAAAGCCCCTTTATGGAGAGTGGAAGCTGAACACGGAAGTGGTCGGTCAAATTTGGAGCATATACGGCAGAGCGATAGTGGATCTGTTCGCGTAGCAGGACAATGCTCAATGCCCTCTGTTCTTCTCTCTGAAAGATCAGAGCGTGCCTCTGGGAATAGACGCACTGGCGCACGAGTGGCCTCGCACTCTCCTGTATGCGTTCCCACCGATAGCGTTGATATCCCCAACCCTTCACAGAGTGAGGAGACCAGACAGTGTCATCAGAACTATACAGAATTCTAGGGCCCTGTCCACTCGGTCACTCTATGAATGTAAATGGGGCGTGTTTGAGCATTGGTGCGCGGCTAGACAAGTAATTCCCTTTCAGTGTTCGGTGGCAGTTGTTCTATCTTTTCTGCAGGATCTGATAGATCAGGGTAAAGCGTTCTCAACCATAAAGGTGTTTCTGGCCGCGATATCTGCCAGGTTTTGATAACAAAACTGTTGGGCAGCATCCTTTGGTATGCCGGTTTATGAAGGGCGCACGTCGTGCTTTACCACTCTCAAAACCGATTTCTCATTCATGGGATCTGGTTCTGGTTCTTGATGCACTTTCTGTGACTCCATTTGAGCCACTGGACAAGGCTGACCTGAAATTATTGTCGTTTAAGACGACGCTGCTGTTAGCTTTGGCTTCAGCGAAGCGCGTAAGTGAAATTCACGCACTCTCGGTGCATTCATCGTGTATGCAATTTATAGCAGGGGACGCAGGGGCGCTTTTGAAACCTAATCCTGCCTTTATGCCCAAGGTGGTCAATTCTATTATTCCTCTCGAGTTAAGAGCCTTTAACCCACCGCCTTTTGCTTCAGCAGAACAGCAAAGGCTGAATACGTTATGTCCGGTGCGTGCTTTAAGTATTTACATGGAGAGAACTAAAGGGTTCAGAGAGAGTGATCAGCTGTTTGTGTCTTGGGCGAAACCGCGTACGGGAAAGCCGATTACTAAACAGTGTTTATCCCACTGGATAGTGGAGGCAATTTCTCTTGCATATTCCAGTAAGGGTCTTACGCCTCCGTCTGGTTTACGTGCTCACTCAACGAGAGGAATATCGACGTCATGGGCTCTCTTTAAAGGGGTCACGTTACAAGATATCTGTGAAGCGGCGAGTTGGTCCTCACCACACACATTTGCAAGGTTCTATAAACTGGATGTTACAGCTCAAACGTTTGCACATGCAGCATTGAGCGTTGAATCTTGAGTGTTGACTTAACCAGCCCTATAATAGTTTCTTTGGTTGGCCGGAGACTTTGAGACAGGCTATCTGGCAAAACGGGAGTTAGGATATCCCATAGTGAGACACCGAAACGTATGCTTGAAAGAGAACAATAGGTTACTTGCGTAACCCCAGTTCTCTGATAGCTTTAAGTGAGAATGTCGTAATGACGTTGCGTTGCTCCTTATATACCGAGGGGAGGAAGCCACTCCCTGACGCAACGTCATGTCTGCCAGCCTATTGGGGCTGGCATAATGGAATTGGGCTTCTGAGGAATACGCGGAAGGGGCGTATCCCATAGTGAGACACCTCACTTAGTGCTATCAGAGAACCGGGGTTACACAAGTAACCTATTGGTTTGTCTGTGTTTGCTCTGAAGTGCTGCAATTACCTGATTTGCATCAGGAGAGCTGAATTACAGTCTTGTGCTACAGCGCCACACTGGTGAAACCGCGTTATTGCAGGCTCTTACATTAGGTCATATGAGATCAAACGACTACTCGAAAACAAAAATTTGTCGCCAATTTTTTATTGTCGACGTTGTCGATAATGTCGACTAATAGTTTCAGCCCTAGCCGGAGAGCCTGCTTTAAAATGACAGAAGGGCTGGTCTCGCTATATTTTGGACCCCTGAGGAACATGGTCGACAGAATGCTATCTGGCTTCTGCATAATTTACATTTAATGTAAATTGAGTGCATTTTAAATGTAACTAATATCTAAAAAAAAAAATTACAGGTTTGGTCTGCAAAACTTAGCACCACAGTGCATATTTTATTGTACGTTTGATTTTCTTAAAGTTATAGTACACCTTTCCCCAATGATATGTGTATAATAATATTCTTTAAAAGTTAATGTATGAAGGTTTTTTCCTCCTCAGTGGAGGTTTGGACCTGATTGCAAGTCTTTTATGGGAATTCTCTAAGTTAGATCAGTTAGAAAAGATATGGTATTCTGAGTTAGAACAGCCTGAACATCTGTACCAAGTTCTAGGATAAGATACTGTTAGAAATTTGGTCTCGGAAGAAGCTTAAAGGGGACTTTTACATGGTGATTTGCATATAAATGTGTCTTAGCAGTGTGTGAACACAACCACCCTACAATGATAAAAATCCATTCACTACTTTTGTATAATCCCCAAAAAACCTGAACAGTCTCAATAATCAAATTGTTTTGATTTTCTTAGCGGTATGACGTCATATTGCTCAAGCCCCGCCCACGACCACTGACAGACTGTCCTGTATTAGCATATCTTCACCCTCAGCCTGTTGTACGCTGTTCCCCATTTTCTCCGCTCTCGAGCAGCTGCAGCAACAGCAATGACTCATAAGCAATGCAGGTGTTTTGTAGTTGGATGTAAAAGTGAACATAAGAGTCTTCATTTTCTCCCGGCATCAGAACCACTGAGGACGCAGTGCATTAGTTTTGTTTTTGATGGTAACGCACCACCAAATACACCAAAAGCGGAAGAGAGGGGTGAGCAGTGGCTCATTATCATTTAAAGAGAAATGCACTGAAATGGCTCGCTGTGAACAGAGCTGTTTTTGACAAAGTAAAAAGGGTTTTGTTTTACACGACCACTGAGGAATTTTAACCAAAGTATGTTGCAGACAGTTCATGAAGACCCTAAAGAATCACACCAACTTGTGGAAAATGGTCATCTGATATCCCCTTTAAATAGTAGATCAGTGTGTTGGCTTGGCAAAGTAATTATATGAATAATTGTACAAATAATTATATTTTAAATAATAACGTTTTCAGATATGCAGTCTACTCCAGTTGCGTGCAACCTGTGCAGCTTTGTATTTTAATTTGTCTAAATTCTTTTCCACTTTTTATCCACCAAAACGAAAGTTGGATTTTCTGAGCAAATCACACTATAAAAACCCAGATCGTCACCGTCAACCCTCTGTGTTCTCCTGTAGCTGAGACGTGCTCCAGTGTGTCGGGGTCTCCGGTCAAGAGCTCGGATCTGGGTAACAGCTCAGTGGGATCCAGCACAGCCACGCTGAGCCCCGTGTCAGAACCACTGGAGCCGGTCCAGACTCAGCAGCCCTGCTCGCTCAAGGGCTCTCTGTCCTCTGACAACATCTACGGCCCCACCACACACACAGCACCCCGACAAGGTGAACACACTCACACGGCTGTTGTCTACAATAGCCTGTCAAGCATATGCTGCTGTACATATTTGCTGTAAATGCATCTGCCGCTGCCCTAAGCAGCCACAGTTAAACAAATGTCTTAACGTCCACTGTCCTCGTTGAAAGCAAAATGCATCATGTAGTAACACAATCACGGCCAATCACATCATATTTGATAACTGATGCAATTATGTGAAGCAAGACTTTAGTGTTTGGAGCTTCCCTAATCAACACACATAGAAACCAAACCATATGATTTATTGCTTGATACGCATGTCGCCTGGCTCGGATGCAGTGTTCTCATGTTCTAGATCAGGGGTTTTCAACCTTTTAGGACATGCGCCCCCCCCAAGTTTGTCTAATTTCACTCACGCCCCCCCAACATCCAACACCCCCCAGTATTACTGTAGTCACACCGAATTACTTTATTAACATTAACATAAAAGCAAATATCCATTAAAGCTATTAAAGCAGCGAACACAGGGTTGCCAGGTTTTCACAACAAAACCCGTCTAATTGCTACTCAAAACTAGCCCAAAACTACAAAACGCGGCAAGTGTTAAAGTAGCCCAATTCTGCGGGAAAACCGCGGACTTGGCAACACTGAGCATGACTGATACTCGAGCCAACTCTGCTCTAACTGTCGACTAGCAGTGGGAGTCAGATTGCCCCCTAGTGGATGGCTAAAGATTTGTTAACTCATATTCATAAATTCTCAAGGGAACGTCTCTGAATTAACTGATGCTCGTGCCCCCCTTGACAGGCGCGCCCCACAGGTTGAAAACCCCTGTTCTAGATTATCATGTCTTTCTCCTGTCTTTTTTTGTCACATTTCCCACTCACACGCATGGGATTATTGCCAACTTTCACAGTCTCTCATGGGCGCTCCACTCATTTACTTCGTTTAAATGGAGTCAGGCATAATGTGACATTTAAATGGCGGCTCAGTCACATGACATGATTTCATGTACAGCTAAGAAAGTTAAAAGGATTGCATGATGCTCATACTATGTCTGAAACATCATTCTTTTGGATCAGTAGACATTTTCACACGTTCAGTTATTGCCATAAATATCTCTATCTAGAGGTCATGTGTGAGCAGAAAAGCAATTGATCTTCTGTATTTCAAGGAGTTGGGTCATTGCCACAAAAGTTCTGTATTTATGTCATGTGTAAACAAATCTGTAATATGAATGCTTTGTGCCAGAAATGTGGCACAAACGGCACATACTCTGTTGCAGTGGTGCTTATGCAGCAACCTAAGTTTGAATCCGGCTCATGTCATTTCATGATTTCATTTCCAGTCACCTCTATGCAAAAGCCCCAAAAATAAGAAAGTTACTGAAGAAAATCCCTGGTGATTTATGTAAGAAACTACATGTTACAGACCCCCACATGACAGCTTCAATTGTTCAGAAGGAAATGGCTCAAAAGTAGGCATAGCGGCATCATCCCCATTTATGTACCGCATGTGATGATAGCCCTTTCAGACTCGGCACACCTTCATAAACTGGGGACCTTTGTTGACTACTGACAAGGCTTTTGTCATAATTCTTGTGTTGACAGAATCCACCCCAAAGGTACCACCAGAGTCAACAACCGGGGATGTTTCCGAGTTAACAGGGTCCAATAGTATTTGCATGTAACCCCTTTAGTGCAGTGAGGATGCCAACCGGGACAAACTCCTCAGCTGTTGACCCACCACTGAAACAGCCTCATGTGGGATAGACCCAGTGCTACCATCGGTGAGGCCACGGACAGGAGACCCAGAAGTCTGCAAAACAGACTTGCAGGAATACAGGAATTGTCCGAATTGATTCGGACAAAGGCGAAACGAATGGACATGAGCAATAGACAGTCTCATTTGCACATTGTGTATGAATTCAGATCTACTCCCAGAAAAGCAGTCTGTTTCCCCGACAACAAAACGCTCTTCTGAAGGTTTATTTTCAGACCCAGCTTCTGTTGGTGATTGAGAACAGCCTTGTCAAAATCAGCCAATCGTCAAGGTAATTCAAAGCATGTTTGCCCTGGAGTTGCTTTCCTGTGTTTCAGTGCATCTGTGTTAACATTCTGAAACTGCACTTTCTGATAGTAAAGTTCAGTAGATGCAGGTCTAGGATTGGAATCAAACCGCTGTTGGACAGCACTAGGAAAAACTGCTGTAGAAATTAGATTCCCTCTGCGATGGACACATTTCATCTATGGCTCCCGCAAAAAAAATCTGAACCATCAGGACACACCTGACATTGTGATGAGGCAGGCAGGATGGTATACCCCTTTTCTATGGAAGCCGAAGTTTTTGTCTGACAGTGCACAGAATAGTGAAAGCCATGAGATAGGAGGGGTATAGAATACCTCTCTATCTGTTGCAGGCCTTCCCAAAAACCTGTCACAAAACAGGAGAATCATTGTAAACATGTGACTCGAGGCGAGAGTCCTGTGCTCTGAAGGCGTTGTTGCACAGAATATGAGTGAGGAGCTGTTGATCTGCTGTTCGCCAAGATGGAAAACGCAGAGAAACTGGCAGAACAGAATCTCAAGGGCAGTGAGGAGAAAAGCAATTAGGCTTTAATGGTTTGACGCAGGATGAGCCCTTTGGCACAGTAGGTCAAGGAAGCACAAATTGGCTGTTGAGCAAGGCCACTGACCCCAGTCCTTTTTAGGGGGAGTCCAGACTACCTGGCTGCTTCTCGGCTCCTCTTGAGGAAACTGCAGAGAGCTGGAACAGTATCGTCGCACAGGCGCCACAGGCTCTTGAACCCGCGGGGAATCGTTTGCTGAAAAGCAGTAGATTGTTTCTTTGCTGTGGGAAACTTAACGACAACAGCATTCACTGTGTCTGCGAAATGCCTCAACTAAGCAACAGGAGCACCCAACCGATTTCTGTTTCTCATGGATATCTGTGAGGTTGAACCACAGTTGTCTCTCGGTCGCCTCTCATAGAACGACGGATTGTGCGAGCCAAATGCTTATTGACTTAACGCGCTAATTCAGTTGTTCAACTGAGCTCTTTGACTGTCTCGGGAGTCAAGCAAGAAATTTCATCCATATCTTTAAGGTCATCAGCTTGGTACGCCTGCAATACCACCATTGTATGCAATGCCGCTCCCACTTGACCGGCAGCCATATTATTGTTCAGGGCTGGTGTAGTCCTGCAGGGCTTAGACAACAAAGTAGGCCACTTAGACAACACCACTTCAAAGATGGGGCTGAAGATGGTGAGAGATACAAGAAATAAGCATCTCTTCAAACAGGCATTTCAACATACCCCTGCTCCATCATGTCAGAGATAGCTTTGAGGTTGTGTGTTTGTGATCCTGCAAGGCCGATGCACACTATGGCATTTGTTGAACTTAGACTGCACTTCTGGCTGGGCTGCATCCTGCCTGCTTTAATTCATCCGTGACACACGTCGCCGTTTCCCAAAGCTAAGAAAAAAGACACTGGCCAGGCTTCCTGACCACTTTTTTTCCTGGCAACGTCAATCGGTCTGCTGCCAAACACCCCACGAAGTGGCAGTAGGAAAAGCATCATCCTAACCAAAAGACATTTTATCGTAAGCTTCTGGGCTTGGGCACAGTTCTTCAAATGTAAACTCCAATGGAGAAAAACACTGCACAAAATAGGCCAGCCAAATTCAATATGGGCTTCAGACACACTTGGAATGTCAGTTACTGATGCATCGTAACATGCTGACCCCAACACTTTACTAGGGACTGAGCAGTGAAGTGACAGGAAAAAAAGGTAATATATCTACTGTAGTAAAATTAAATATTTGCATCAGAAGACATTAGGGCTGGGCGGTATGACAGTATATATCGTTACCACGGAATAAAGTGTCTATCGTTAGGCGGTATGCAAATATATCTGCGTAACACAGTACTGCTTAAAAGTTATATACACCTTGGAGTGATGAGGAAACATGCATGAATGAGAAAATAAAGAGTGGGATGCACTTGATAGAGTTAACAACAACAACAACAACAAGTGCAATGTGGTGCTCGCACTGACTGACACACAAAGCACACACTCAGAAAGCGCCTCTCTCAGACAGCATGCGATCGCGAATTTGGGACTTGCATTATGTTTAATAAAGTTATTAAGTGCAATAAGCAGTGAAAAAGAACTCAATCCGCTGCTCACGCTGACTGACAGGCAGCCGAAGCGCGCGCACTGAAAGCCTCTCTCAGACAGCATGCGGTCGCGAAAACAGATCTCTTTCGTGCTTGAATGGTCAAATACGCACACAATTATGTCAAAATGCCCGTCGTGTGCAGTATTCACATAAACACAGTCGGTTATGTATTAAATAAATGTAAACAGCTGGGTGAAAACCGGATGTGTTTCAGTATAGTGGATCCATGCAGTCTGTCTTAAAGTGACAGCAGTCTAATTTACCTGCTGCTGTCTGTCATTATTAATGTTAATCACTCACTGCACTTGACTGAATCACTTTTGGATCTTTAATAAGAATCAGTTCATGTTTGATTGATACAGTGAAGACTTTGCAGTGTTTTATTTATACACTTCATTCAATTTCTGCAAAAATGTCTTACTACATGTTAAATAATTTGCTGCTTTTTCTTATTTTTAATAACAAAAAATATATATATCGTAAAATATATATATCGTTATCGTGAAATAAAATTTCTCATACTGTGAAATAAGATTTTGGTCTTATCACCCACCCCTAGAAGACATAGTAGCATAATGGTGTAGTTACAAGTAAAACCAGCTAATCTTCTTGGAGTGAATGGTTAATACTGTATGGCAATTTTACAGTTCTTTGCCCGTATATAGATTTCATGTGTGAAAATGTCTAGTGATGCATAAGAGGACTGTTATATAGACTGCAGAAAAGCATTCCCATTGTTAGAAACAACACTTCCACATCTACATTAACCGCTGTTTTCTGAGACACTTAACCAGTGTTGTGGCGTGTTGCTGATATGATGCTTGTTGATGGGGTACTGATCTGACCGCTACCTGTGTCGGCTGTTACACCTGTCTCTCTCTCTTTCTCTCTCTCTCTCTCTCTCTCTCTCCCTCTCCCTCTTATATTCATTTCTCCACAGGCTGGACCGTTTACCACCAAACATCTGAGCGAATCACCTATAAATCTAGTAGCAAACCACGCACTAGATTCCTCAGTGGACCCGTGTCTATGTCCATCTGTTTGTATTTGTTCTACTTTTCTTCTATTACCCATAATTCCCTTTGCCCTGTTTCTTTCTGCTCTTCTTTCGTAATTTTGCTTTGGTTATTCTGTACTGCATTTCTGTCATGTTCACATCCATTACTCATGCACACACTCATTCAGTGATCATCAGGCATTTTCAGCCATTACATTTCCATCTTCATTTCAGATGGCACTTCCCATGAATACGGTACAAAATAGGGTCCGAAACATAAAAAGTGAAACGAGGTGCGTAATATTCCGTAAAATAGTAATTGTCAACCTCATGAGGTCAAAGTAAATGTGAACAGTCTACAGTTAAAATGCAGCTTAAAAATAATAATAATAAATATAAAATAAAATACATCAAATTAAATCATAGGTAGCAGGGTTGCAGACTTCCTAAATCCTAAATGAAGCTGTCACTCAGTAGGGGGCAAAGCTCCTAGTTTGGGAGCAAATTTCGGCTTGTAGTTTTTGATGAACTTATATTTACTTTAAATTGAAAGAAAATATTAGTTTGATCATTTATCTTTCAAAGTTGAATGGTTAAGCTTGACAAATGCAGTCAAAACTACACAAGAAAATTTATTATTTACCTCGCTGTCCTCCATACTGTATGTAGAAAGATCTAAATGATTAGATAATAGTTTATCCTGTATATCCAGAAGCTCTCATAAAAAACATTTTGAGATTTGTGCCACAGTGTATCGTGTTCGTGGAACGAGCTGGATGTCTGCTCATCTGGCCTTCAGTTTGTCTTCTGTACAAACGCTTTGTGCTGGGCTGTAGCTTTGACCGATATCATGAGCTGTCTTTCCTCAAACATGGCCATTCTTAACATTTAACTGAAAGCAGAGAGAGTGTGTATGGATGTCTGCCAAAGCTTTTGTATCGTCTGTATATCTGTGCCTTCTTTCATTTTCATTCCACGTAAAATCCCAATGAGACGATGATTGAGGTGCGGTGTCATGTTTGGAGTCAGAAGATGAGCATGCCACGGGCACGAGCAGGTTGCTGTGGAGAACATCAGGGCCGTATTTTTAATTTTGTTTTATCTCACTTCTTGTTCTCTGGCTGTCACCTGCATGATTATAATATGATGCGGTTCAAGAAGCATATTATATTTACCTTGTGTTTCTGTTACAGCTTGTAGTATTTTGTTCATTTTGAGGGTTCATTTTGGACAAAAACATGAATTGAACATGACCAATGCGTCATAACTATGATTAGGAAGCCCATTTCTTTTTATACTTCGTCTCCCTCCTTGTCAAAAGTATATGATTTGGTCATTATTCTAACCTTCATTGTGTGAAAAATTCTTTCTTTTTTCCCCCCTTTGTAATTTAAAATGTAGCATGCAGCACTTTTAATAGTATTCATGTTTCAATAGTAATGCTTCAATTAGGTTTATTTATACTATTCCTGTGTTTAAATGTTAGATGTTATTTATACAGTATGATATTTTTAAAGCTCAATGGAAATCCTGGTTACAATAGTCACTTGTAAATAACTGTGCTTACTGAGATGGATATTTTTTTTTCTAATGCATCCAAGATGTTTGTTGTTGGTTTTAAATGGTGATGCTTCTAAAAGTAGAGGCTTAGGAGAAGATCAGTTTTAGTCTTACATGCTCAGTATTTTCACTCACTGCCACAAACACGTACCAAATATGATGACAAGCGATTGTCAGCAATGATTCAGTTATGTAGTCCTGCCTTTTACAGACCCCATGAAATCAGTTACAATGTTGTGGATTTTAGTCCATGTCTGTTAGCTCTGAGGTCATCTGCCCTGTATGGTTTATTGTCCAATAAACTGCTCGATACAATAAGAATGTCCCTTATTATAAATAATACTTGTCCCCCTTCTAATGTTACAACAGAAGCAACTGAACTGACAGCTGGCATTAGTGGTGATAACCATGAGCTTTACCCTCCAATCTTGCCTTGGATAGCAAAGGTGAAGATGGTGGTGAGAGGTCCTCCAGAGCTGAATGTGAAGAGTCTACATTGCTTTCATTCATAAGCAGTCAAGTGTGAATTCAGCTGTCTTCAGTTTGTCCCAAACTAACTCCCTGTTTCAATAGGAAATAAGCCAGGAAAGAACAAACGAACATTGTGCTCATCTAACCATTTCATGGGGTTTTTAAAGTTGGACATTTAGTCAAACAAGAGTGTTGAAGTTTCTTTAGAGTCCAAGCTTGAAGGCCTTTTTAGCTCAGGAGCCATTCAAACAGGTCACTCACCAACACAACACCTCATGATATCACAGATGAAGCCTCCCTGCACCTGATTCTGTATCTGTTCACTGATTGGTCGCGGTGTTTTCTTGTGCAGCAGCTTGTCCAATGGGCTGTGCCGTGTGCTTTTCCCCGCCCCCTAACGCCTCTGTCTGTGCTGTTTTGCTCTTGTAGGGTCCACTCTGAAACGGCTATGTCTAGGGAAAGAGCGCAGCAGTAGTAACTATCCCACTCCTTTCTTCTTCGGTCCTAGTCCCTCTGTCTTTCTTTTTTCTTTTTTTATTTGCCATTTTAATTTCTTTTTTTTTGGCATGAGCAATCACTTGTGTGATAAGTGTTTAACATTTGCAGCCGCAGATTGTGAAATGTGCGTCACCGTTTTGATTCTTTATATTAATTTGAATAATATTTTTTTCTAGTGCATGGTGATACCTGTGCGATACAGTCAAGTGCTTACTGAAACCTTTATGATTTCTGTATTCCCGGTCATTTAAGTGCATATGTGTATGGGTGTTTGTTATTTCTTTGGTTCTGTAATCATCCAGCTGCTTGATTTTAGGCTAGAAACAAGTACTCAACAAGAAGTGCACAAGTACACAAACACGGATACGATCAGATCCACCATCTCAGTTCAAGCGCACCTGATGTGGTTCTGGCTAAAACATGATTCACCCATTAAAAAAAACATTAAGGGTGCAAATTTGTTTTATGCATTAACCATTTTATAAAAAAAACAACTGAAGTCTGCTGTGTCATTTCTTTAGACGTGAGCATATTCACAGTTTATCACAACCTTTCGTACATTATGTCCAGGCCCCAAAATTCAGCTGAATTGTAATGCCATTCAAACACCAAGCTATTTTGTAAACGACTTCTTTGTCAGTTGTCAAAAGGTGGCACATCCACATACTCAACCCTACTTTTGGCAGGAGCATGTTCAGTTGCCTCTCCAGTCACAATTATGCTTTTAGCGTATTGTTGAAAATAATTATGAATCTCCAACACCAAGTATGAATAGTGCATCATTTATTAAAAACTTTATTAAAGGGGTCATATAATGCTGCTAAAAAGGACATTATTTGGTGTAATGAAATGTGTTTATGCGGTCTAAGGTTAAAAAAAAGAGAAAGGAACAATTGAAATCGCATCATATGACCCCTTTAACGCATTGTCAAAGCAAATGTTTACACACCTAATATTGCATCTATTCATTAGGGCTGGATTTGTATTAACCACACTTCACTGTGTAACGTGATGAATGACATCAGCAGTCAGTGAGCAGCAGGTTGGTTACAGAGGACCTCAGGGGAATTCTCTGAGTTGTTGCTTGAGGTCTTTCTCAATCTCTTTCTCAGGGTCTCACAGTACTAGTGCTGCCCATGTGACTTCAGCATCCAATCAGAACCTGCCTCCCGCAGCCATGCCTGCTTCATCCTCTCGGCCGATCACGGTGCTCGTTCAGGCTCAAGCAAACAACAGCAACAACAAAAGCGGTACCTTCACCGATGACCTACACAAGCTGGTTGATGATTGGGCAAAAGAAAATCTTGCCTCCGCCCCTCAGCTCCGCCCCTCTGTGTGTCAGAGTAGGCCGCAGAGATCTCATCAGTCCTTCCAGACCAACCCTACTCCAATGGCCAGAGTCCCCAATCAGGTACTTTATGCTGTTTTTCCTCTAGAACCTTAACAAATGACAGAAGATTTTGATAAAAAATTAAGGGAGTACATAAAATCTGGTTTACATCATTTGTTCTTGCACGTTTCCTCAAAATATTTGAATGCATGCTGTGTTATGTGGTCACCGTGAGAAGCTCCACCGATGTTTAACTCTTGCGCCTGCTTCCCGCGGTTCAGGTTCTGCTGCCATCAGAGCGGTTAGGTGCCATCGATCACGGGGATTGTAGGCGGAGCATGGAAGGAATCTGTCAGGAAGTGCTTTCCCTTTCAGAATTCCTCCTGTTGTTTCTGATTATTTCATACTGATAAATGTGAGCTAAGTAAACTAAGTAATGTGGAACATCTAATTCAAACGTATTAGATGCAGAGAGAGTTGGGGCTTATATTATTAATAAATCCGTCCCCTCTGCTGTTGTGCTAGGTGTGCCTCCTTGATAGCTATTCTTGAATAGGACATAATTAGGGATTCTCTCGCTTTAGAGAGTCGTCATGTTGAGGCCTCGTTCCTTGGAGCTCGAATTAGGGTTGTGTCAGGTTGTTAGGCTCTCTGGTGGCTCCCTGGTTAACCCTCTGGGGTCTGAAGGTGTTTTTGGGCCCTGGAGAAGTTTTGACATGCCCTGACATTCGTGACATTTATGTGGTTAGCACCTGAGAGACAAAGGGCCCCTCTCCTAATGGCCCATCAGTGAAAATATTTCACTCCAAAAATATTTCACTCAATTTCATACATTTTAGTCTGGAATAGTCCAACTATTAAAATGTGTACAAGTTTATGTCACAATAACATGTTAACTAATACAACTATGAAAAATTACTTACTCAATGATCAATGATATCCTCCACTGGATCAAGCCGTGCATCACAAGGCTTAAACACAAGGCTTTTTCCTCACAGTTTGTCGTCTTCCAAAAAACGAAAATTAGCTTAGATGAACATTATGAATCTTGCTGCTTTGTTTATGGAGGTGATGGGCTGTTTTCAGGTTTGAGCATGTCACATGGATGATTACCGTATGAATAGCGTGTGCTACGCATGGGTGTGACCACTTTACAGATAATGAGATCAGACGGGAAACACTGTACCTCTCCTTGGTTTCATGCAGATTACTTTATCAGAGAATAGTTGTTTTCAATATGACTTAATTCATTTAAAGGTAGACACCTTAAGCTTTCTATAGGCATATTTCTCATGTCTGTGTGTCAAGTGCATTTTGGTTCTTTTCTTTTGACACATTTCAGAAAGAAGTTCACAGAGACTGAGACTGCAGGAATTGCACCCTGTTTATTTTCTTTATTTTACAAAAGCACAATGTTTTGTTGTTATTGTGAGTGTATACAAATAAAAGTAGACTCTTTACATATTCTAATGATGTATTACTCTTATCTATACAACCAAAAAATTACGGAGCATTTCAGTTCTTTTCACCGTTATCAGGAAAAAAATGCAACTGAACGCGCCGGTGCATTCGACGAACTCAAGAGGTTTAATTAAGAGCCTCCTCTCGCTATGAGAGCCGTCTCTTTGAAGCCTCAGCTCCCCAGAGCTCCACATGAATAGCAGTTCTGAGTGGTTAGGCTCTCTGTGAGCCTCCTTGGCATCTGTCCTGTGTGTTGACCGTAGTTAGGCTTCCTGTTGCTTTAGAGAGTTGTCATACTGAGGCCTTTGTTTTTAGAGTTTGGTTAGGCAGTGATACTGAGTTGCAGGTTCTCTGTGAGTCTCCTTGGTACTCCTGGGTTGGAAGCATTTGTTAGGCCTCCTTTCACTATAGAAAGTCGTCCTGTTAAGGCATCTGCTCCCCTGAGCTCCTCCTGGTTGCTAGGCCCTCTCTTAGGCCTCCTTGAGAGCCGTAGAATGTAGCTAGGCCGCCTCTCGCTTGAGAGTTGTTATGCTAGGCCTCTGTCCTGTGAGCTCAGCTAGGGGCTATAAGTTGCTAGACTCTCTGTGAGCCTCCTTATCAACTGCCTTTTAAGAGGAACGTCCTGCTGAGGCTTCCGTTTCCTAGATCTCAGCTGGGATAACAGCTCAGAGTGGTTAGGCTCTCTGTGAGCCTCCTTGGGAAGTTGTCCCGAGTGTAGGGCCTAGTTAGTCCTCTCGCTTTAGAGAGTCGTTATGCAGAGCCTCCATCCTTACAGCTCAGCCAGGCAGTAGTGCCAAGTTGTTAGCCTCCTTGGCTACTGCTTTTACAGAGGAGTGTTGTAAGGCTTCCTCTCACCATAGTCAAGTCAAGTCACCTTTATTTATATAATGCTTTATACAATACAGATTGTGTCAAAGCAGCTTTGCAGTTTTAAACAGGAAAAACGTGTGCTGATAATGCAGGAGGACAATAGAAAACAGTCAGCTTATCAGTTAAAGTCAGTTCATTGTTGATTCAGTGATGTCATCATCCAGCTCAGTTCAGTTCTCTTCAAATAGTGTCGGTGCAGTCAAGTCAACAATGTTGCCAGAAATTGTGTCCGCAACTAAGCAAGCAAAATCAACAGTGGCAAGGAATGGAGAAAAAAACCTTGAGAGAAACCAGGCTCAGTCCTCTGACCAGACGAAACCAGCTTGATGTGGTTTAATCCCAGGCTGCAATACAGGTCAGATTGAGCAGAGGACT
>NW_015663484.1:108504-121926 GCF_001515625.1 Sinocyclocheilus rhinocerous
ATAGGTCGTAATTTAGATATATTTTTAAGATGGAAAAATGCAGTTTTATAAATGCTAGAAACGTGGGTTTCAAAGGAAAGATTGCTATCAATATAACATACCTAGGTTCCTAACTGATGACGAAGAATTGACAGAGCAGTCATCGAGTCTTAGACAGTGTCTTAGGTTATTACATGCAGAGGTTTTTGGTCCAATAATTAACACCTCTATTTTTTTCAGAATTTAGCAGTACGAAATTACTAGTCATCCAGTTTTTTTTATCAGCTATGGATTTTGTTAGTTTTGCGAATTGGTATGTTCCTTTGGGCCGCGAAGAAATACAGAGCTGAGTATCATCAGCATAGCAGTGAAAGCTAACACCGTGTTAGCTTTCACCATGCTAACATACATGTGTTAGCTTTTACTGCTATGCTGATGACACTCAGCTCTATATTTCCATTTCGCAAAACTAACAGAATGCATAGCTGAAATAAAAACCGGATGACTAGTAATATCCTACTGCTAAATTCTGCTCTCCCCGGAGCTCCACCTGAACAGCAGTATCAAGCTGTTAGGCTTTCTGTGAGCCTCTTTGATAGCTATTCTTAGTGTAGGGCACTGGTAGTGACGTCATAGGCTGTCACCGGGCAGTGTCAAGTTCATTGTTGTGTTTTGACACATGCTTCATACACCGGTCATTCCAGAGGCATTCCCCATGTGATCCTCTAAAGGGGCGTAGTGAGAGTTCCCATTCAAAAAGGAACTGCTTTTCATTTGACATGCAATTTCATGTTTTAACCACAGATTGTGATAGAGGCCAAAGTTTTGTGGTGCAGCTTTAAATCGGTCATCATAACCAGCAGTGTTGTCACAGTACCAGCATTTCAGTAATTGGTACCAATACAAGTAAAATTCCACAGTTCTTGGTACCCATTTCGGTACCATAGCAGAAACTTTTATTTTAATGGTTATTTTGAATTTTAATCTTTGATAATAAAATATTTATAAAATATTTAATAAATAAAATTAGTTGTAATTATTAATGCTACGAATAAGTAAATACATTAAAATACATTAAAACATTAGCATTGTAGCCTTCACACATACAGGAATGTTTGAAAGCTGCCAGCTATCACTGGGTACCGGATCTGATCTGCGGAAAGGCTGGTATAGTTACATTTTTATAACTGAAGTATCAACTTGGTACCAAACTACTGCTACATTTTTGACAACACTAATAACCAGCTGTACACTGTTTTTTATGTCTTTGGGATTGTTGTGTCCGACTGATACGAGATGAGTGAGATCTTAAGGGTAAAGCCCAGGTGTGCATAATCAATGGCCTTTTAAATACGCCAGACTAAAGCGAGAGGGGTTCGCCCCACCGTTAGCATCATGTTCCTGCCCTTGTGGAGTGCTGAGAGTAGAATGCATGCTTAGTGTTATTAATTGTGTTCAGACACATTTGGTAACACGACATTGTGCTTGTGCTGCTAGAAGCCTTTGCCTTCACGTCTTTTCCTACCATGTCTGTCTCTTTTTTTCCTAGATAAGGGGATCAATCCCTCAGTCAGCTGTGAAGTTCCATCTACCACTGTCCTGTCCTCTGTCAGCAGCTCTGGGTCCCATCATGCCTCATGGCATCACCAGCACCCCATCACCCATCCTCCAGCAGGGCGGATACTTGATGCCCACCGTCCCCTTTGCTGGGATGATGCCAGCCCCTGTGTATCCAAACCAGTGGTCCGGTTTGCCCAGTCCAGTGTTTGCTACGGCCGGTATGGTCTCGTACCCAGCCATGGGCAGCCCAGCACTGCAGACTTTTCCTCTGGTGGTGAAAAGCCCAGACGCCTCGATGTGCCCCAGCAAAGCCAGGACTGCTTAAGAGTGCCACTCTGCGCTCCAAACACAGCAACATACACTGGTTTTTGCGTAAAGCTAATCAATGCACACTTGCAGAAGGATAATCATGCAAACTCAACACAACTGATTACAAGTCAAGTCACCTTTATTTGTATAGCGCTTTATACAATACTGGTTGTGTCAAAGCAGCTTTACAGTGTAAAACAGGAAAATAGTTTGTCAATAATGCAAGAAGACAATAACAGAGTCATTTTCAGCTAAAGTCAGATTACAGACACGTACAGGACATTTTCTCCTTCGCAGTGGGAGCTCCTGCAACACTCTATAAAACGCTTTTCATTTGGCTTCAGGATCAAACCACAATCTCTGAAATGTCTGTGTGCTTTAGATCACTGTTGGACTATAGGCACATCTGTAGAAAGCCTTTGAGCCTGTAAATATGTGTGTATGTGTGAAATTGGGCATGAGGAGTGTGTTTGTGTCAAAACAGTCCTGTGGGCACTCCGGGGGATTTTTTTTTTTTTTTAAGATTTGTATTGAGGTGTGTTAGTAAAGGGTTTGCCTGAGAGTACTGCAGGACCATGGCATTCAATTCGACTGCCATGAAGTATAATTTTATAATAATTTTCCCCATAAATCAACATATTGTGAGTGACTAACCTGCGGAAGCATGGGCAGGTGGCTCTTAGAGCTATAGACATTTTATAAAACACGGGCAGAATAAATGTAGTCATTCTTACGGCAATGTAAGAATTGAAATTCATGCTGCTTGTGTTTTATAAAAGAGGCCAATACTCAGTTTAAAATATTTTTCATCAATTTACAGCACTTCTGAGTGGCTTTCATTGGCTGTTTACAGAATTATCCAGCATTTTTAAACTTTCAGATTTCAGACCACTGGACAAAATCCCTAGATGAAAATGAATAATTCAGGACGATGTCGTGCCTTGATCAGTCATCAGTTTTCTCTCGAAAGGTATGAATCACTTCTGAGGAAAAGCCATTCCTCTGTGGTTTAGCAGGATTTTCCTTCTGTTCCTAATGCAATAGTTTTTTTTTTTTCATAATCCTATTTTTTTCAGTCATGTGGTGGTTTACATATTTAAAGTCCCATTTGTTGAAGCGAGTGTGCAATCAATAAATTTGACATACTAATTTTAAGTTTAAATTGGAGCCAGTCTGTGCAGATTGATAAATGAATGCAGTTCCAGCTGTTGATGCTTGGGTTTCTGATCGTTGTACTGCACTGGAAATGAACAACTTGTTTACATTGCGATGATGTGATGTACAATGCATGCCATCAAAGCATTGCACATACCAAAATACACAATTAGGAATTGCTATCTAAATGTATTGAGGTGTATTTTATGTGCTTGTGGTCTTGCAAGCCTCCCTCTTTAGAGTGTGACACAGGGACTGAATGCAGGTTTGACTTTGGGATCAGTGTTGTGTGAACTCTGAATGTAGCAGCAGTGAAAGCGTGTCATTGACATGAGATGCATGCGATTCAACCTCCCTGTTACGTACCCCCCCCCCAATAATGTGAAAGCTAGCCAGACTTGGCACAGAGCAAATCTGCTTTACATTTGTGTACACAAAGTTCAGTTACTATTTGATCAAATCTCTGATGTTTATTTGCTTTGATTAGAGGCTGAGGTTGTTTTTTTGTTTGTTTTTCTCCATTGGCTCTATTCTGAGCTCTTGCTCAGTGATGTTGAGTTACATTTTCTTATTTCTTTTAGGAGGGCAGTGCAATTGTTAGTTGTGATTCATATTTATTGTTTTGTTGTTGTTGTTTCATAAAAGTGATCCAATATGGAAGAAAATACAAGTAATTAAATATCAGCTCACACAAATACACATGTACAAAATGTATCTGTTTCCAGAACCCACATCCCAATACTCTACAGTTTTATTAATGTTTGTAAGATTTCGTCTTGTTTTGTCGTGTAATTTAGTCAGGTTTCTGATAGAGCCAGCATACTGTTTTCTTCATGAATTCATCCATATTCTTCATTAGATATATTTTCAACAGTATCTTTGTAAAAGGCTGCGACCAACACAACTGCCAAACTGTGAATTGTACAGTCCTCTTTTATTTAGTTTTATCAGTGCTTTTTCTGTCTTCTGTCATCTTCTGTCCTTTGTGTCATCCATTCAGTTTGATTAGTACATTTGTACAAGATATTCAATCAGTCAGAATGATCTGCTTCAGATGAAATGCTTCCAGGAGGAAGGGGTTTGTTGTTCTGTTCTTGTCGTTTAATGCTAAAATCTTTGGCAATAATTACTTTACTTTGCCATGTTAGTGACTTACTGATCTAATGTGGCATTTCATGGATTATGGACTTTTTCCGGTTCTTTTTTCTGCATTGGCGCTCTGTGAACGATTGCTTTTGATGCACACCGTTCTATGAATTACTTTGCTCCGCTCAGATCCAAAATGCACTCACAACACAAAGACTGAACAAGTTTAATTAAAGAATAAATAAATATTTTGTGCTTAATAACTACTGTGATCTTGTCATTTTGTATAGGTATAGCCAGTGATATTCTGAGCAGTGCTCTTCAGGTTTTTTAAAACAGCAGTGCGGTTCCATTCCAAAGGTTGTGAACACTGTTATATCATGCAACACATATAACAATCATTACAGGAAATACATCATTAGGATTATTTATCGTTCTCTTGTCTGGCAAAGTCTGTTAAAGAATTTTAATGTGATTTGTTTCACCCCTGTAGTTGGACTGCACTGATATATTTTGGCTGATGCTAATATTCCTGCGTGCCAGGATAACAAGCCCTTTCCCCCTCTTTTCTCAGCATTCACAATATTGATTCCTGTAAAGCTAAAACTGTCACAGAATCAGCCAACACCACAGCACCAGATCCCATCACTCCGCACACACAATCTCAATAGACAGAGTTCCAATCACACGCACCTGCAATCATTAATCATGGACTTCCATGTAAACCAACACTTCACAAGCACTCACTGTCTGGTCCCGTCAATGTTACTGTAACGACTGGACAGGGCAGACACACAATTATTTGTTATATTTAACAAATAATCTTTAAAACCCACTCTGTGCGTTCCATGGACTATCCCCCAAAAGTGCAACTATCACTCCAAGAGGGCTGTTACTCTTGACCAGCCAATCCAGTTTCATATGCAAAACACCATGCTAGAGACAAAGGATCATAAAATTTCCCTCCAAAGGTACCATTCCTCATTGGCTCACTCAAATCCTGAGGGTGTGACATCGTCATATGCAAAACGCTTGAACCGGAAGCGTCGGAGACCTGTCAACCCGCTCAGCAGACACGCTTCGTCGAGGGGGAACAGGAATGGAATCGACTGCTACACCGGCCTCAAAACCAGGGTAGAAAATAACCTATTATGTATTGATTTTGATGTTTTTTAATGTAAAAACCACGCAAATGTCATAAGTGGACCTCAGACAACAGTATTAAAAAAAAAAGCCATTTCATGACCCCTTTAATTATAAACAAGCCCGAAATACACCGGGACTTTTATTTTGAAATGTCTATGCTATTGCGGGCTGATCCTTCAGATGAGAGATCAAGTGTCTGTCTGTCTGTCTGTCTTTCTGTTTTTCTGTCTGTCTGTCTTTCTGTTTTTCTGTCTGTCTGTCTGTCTGTCTGTCTGTCTGTCTGTCTTTCTGTTTTTCTGTCTGTCTGTCTTTCTGTTTTTCTGTCTGTCTGTCTTTCTGTTTTTCTGTCTGTCTGTCTTTCTGTTTTTCTGTCTGTCTGTCTTTCTGTTTTTCTGTCTGTCTGTCTTTCTGTTTTTCTGTCTGTCTGTCTTTCTGTTTTTCTGTCTGTCTGTCTTTCTGTTTTTCTGTCTGTCTGTCTTTCTGTTTTTCTGTCTGTCTGTCTTTCTGTTTTTCTGTCTGTCTGTCTGTCTGTCTGTCTCTGTCTTTCTGTCAGTCAGTCTGTCTGTCTGTCTGTCTGTATGTATGTCTGTCTGCCTGTATGTCTTTGTCTGTCAGTCTGTCTGTCTGTCTTTCTGTCAGTCTGTATGTCTATCTGTCTGTCTCTGTCTTTCTGTCAGTCTCTCTGTCTTTCTGTCAGTCTGTATGTCTATCTGTCTGTCTGTCTGTCTGTGTCTTTCTGTCAGTCTCTCTGTCTTTCTGTCAGTCTGTCTTTCTGTCTGTCTGTCTGTCTTTCTGTCAGTCAGTCTGTCTGTCTGTCTGTCAGTCTGTCTGTCTTTCTGTCAGTCTGTCTTGTCTGTCTGTCTGTCAGTCTGTCTTTCTGTATGTATGCCTGCCTGTATGTCTTTGTCTGTCAGTCTGTCTGTCTGTCTCTGTCTTTCTGTCTGTCTGTCTTTCTGTCAGTCTGTATGTCTATCTGTCTGTCTCTGTCTTTCTGTCTGTCTGTCTGTCTGTCTTTCTGTCAGTCTGTATGTCTATCTGTCTGTCTCTGTCTTTCTGTCTGTCTCTCTGTCTTTCTGTCAGTCTGTATGTCTATCTGTCTGTCTGTCTGTCTGTGTCTTTCTGTCAGTCTCTCTGTCTTTCTGTCAGTCTGTCTTTCTGTCTGTCTGTCTGTCTTTCTGTCAGTCAGTCTGTCTGTCTGTCTTTCTGTCAGTCTGTCTGTCTGTCTGTCTGTATGTCTTTGTCTGTCAGTCTGTCTGTCTCTGTCTTTCTGTCAGTCTGTCTGTCTGTCTGTCTGTCAGTCTGTCTGTCTGTCTGTATGTCTGTCTGTCAGTCAGTCTGTCTGTCTGTCTGTATGTCTGTCTGTCAGTCAGTCTGTCTGTCTGTCTGTATGTCTGTCTTTCTGTCTGGCCTATGCATTTTCAATCACTGTCATGAAAACTGTACCCATAATTTACATCAGGAAATATTGTCAGAATACGCATTACACTGTTATATTGACAACATGGCTAAGCATATTTTTTGTGAACAATGACACAGGACTTGTCATTCTGATGGCACTGATGTGTTCATTGACATTGGTGCTGTTTGAACAAACTGTTTCAGGAAATGCACTTTCTGGTTTGCAAATGTTAAGGATGATTCAAGAAATGTAACAAAGCATATTTTTCTAACACTGAATTTCTCAAACTCTGTAGCTATCTAGCCATCTGTGTACACTACCAGTCAAAAGTGAGGACACACCAGAATGAATTTATGATCTTCCATATCTTTTGTTTCAAAGGGTAATAGTTCACTCAAATTCAGTCTGTCTCTTTAAATACTTTAATTTTGTTGCCATAATGTATAATTGTTGCCTTCACAGTAATACTTTTACCAACTAAAATTAAATACTGTCTAATTTACCTCTTTAAATAAATATATCAGTTGGACCGAATAGTGCAGGACAAGAAATTGAATTAAATAGGATCCAGGCTGATGGTTTAAGAATTTGATGTAAGAGAGGCTATAAGATATAAGCACAAGAATGTGATATAAACTTTGATATGTTTTATCATTTATGTTTTCGGTCAGTACATAATCCAACCATTTACAATTTAATTTTTCATACTTTTAATGATGAGAATGGGTGTATCCAGGATTGGAAGTCCACTTTACCACCCAGTTTCAATAAATAGCTGTCTGAAATGGTTTCTGCCCTCAAGCTCGAAAAGATGACTTTTTCTAAGATCGATGCTTCTAAAAAAAATGTACAAGAATGTGATATAAGCTTTGATATGTTTTATCATTTATGTTTTCGGTCAGTACATAATCCAACCATTTACAATTTTATTTTTCATACTTTTAATGATGAGAATGGGTGTATCCAGGATTGGAAGTCCACTTTACCACCCAGTTTCAATAAATAGCTGTCTGAAATGGTTTCTGCCCTCAAGCTCGAAAAGATGACTTTTTCTAAGATCGATGCTTCTAAAAAAAATGTGGTACAATCTGGGGCCCCCTCCTCAGGTATCTTTTTAAGAGTTGAAATGTGGATTCCTTTTGCACATATAAGTGATCGTCTTCAGAAGACTTGCCCCTTTCATTCAGTCAAACTAAAGTCGCGTTACATGACAAATCTTTTGCAGTTGAGAATGATGTTTCTGATAATTCAACTAATAAGCTCAGTCTTTAATGCAGCACCTACTGTGACATCACACGTTCCACGCGTTCTAAATGAAGTTTGAATTCAAACACAGCCCTTAATGCAGAAAAAACAAACAAAAAAACAATATGAATCTTATTTCAGTTCATGTACCGACATTGCTTTTCACGATAAATATTTTATGAAAACAATTTATAAATGAACAATGAGCCCATTACTCCACTATATACTTCTAGTGACTCATACAGTCGTAAACTGGTTTAAGGTGCTTCAATATTTTGTCAATATTTGTGACTAAATGTTAACGTTTCCACAGGCGCCCGCCTCACCTGTTGTGTTAAACAGACAATAGAAAATAGCATAATGATAATATAATAATTTCGGTTTGCCAAGATGACATTTTTGGATCTGGTTAGAGTCAATGTCGTGTGCAAAACCGAGGAAGAAAAAACTCACACATTAACTATTTCTCAGAGAAGCCATCTGTTTAAAATACTTTTTTTCTTGGTATGTTGATTAAGTTGCAGTGCTAAATCTTTTATTCACAGCGATAAAGGTCTTGTATTACACATGGCACATATTGATCATATTGTTTTTAAACTCTAATTCAAATTAGTTTTCTCTCATTTGAGAAATAAATATTTTCCTGTCAGAGCAAAGCTTTCACCCACTTGATTATTTTGACATATTATGCATGCCCCAGTGCAATAGTAACAACAAAACCGTGTTTACCCTGTTTTACACCTGTTGATTAATATTCCCTAAACTATACAGCCGACTGTAGGAGAGTGAACAAGTGTAGAACAATTGCATTTGTGAATTTGCAATGCACACCTGTTTAATAGACATTAAGAGAAAATATTCTATTGAATTAAAAAAATAAATATTCGTTAGATAAATTAGATATACATTTTCAAATCATTTGGAGAGGTTTGCACTTTAGGATAAGCGCAAACATGTTGGGAACATAATTTGGTTTGTTTAAAGGTATAAACCAATTGATAAATTATATGTTTTTACATGAAATGTAATGTCTTGAAGAAGGATGTATATTTTTATTATTGTGTTAAGTTTGTGATCCCTGCAGCCTCGCCACACATTCACACACCCTAAACGATCATATTACCCCTGTAATGCCCATACATCGAAGCCAAGGTGCTTTGTTCTGTATAAACATTACAAACATTGCTGCTAAAACTGCACTAGTCCAATTATTACGAGCAGCAGAATTCGTTTTTCTACTTGCATACTAAACAGACAGACGCAGCGGGCACTCGCGTGACAATCGACGGCTGATTCGTCAGTACATCCATCATTAAAACGAAACAGAAAAAAAATCTTCAAAGACATATGGAGAGGTCCGACTGGGTTTTTATCAAGTATCCGCGTTAGCTGACTGCAAGTGACGAATGATAAATATTGTTGTGTGAGTATTTTTTAAAAACGCGCTTTCCAGTGTGGCGGATCGGTGAATGTGCAGACGCGGATCGCGCGGTAGCCCCTTTGTTCGCTCGCTTCAGTTCCTGGTGTGTTGATCAGAATCTATAAAGGATCCGGTTATTGAGCTCAAACCCTTCTAATCTGAATTAAACTCATTAATTTTTTATTTTGCTTTATTTCTAGCAATTGTTTTTGCACTGATAGTTAATTGCACAGCTTCAAAGGAAGTACTTTTATTTATTCTCCATAACCATGCATTCATGTAGCTGCCTGGTATTTATATGTTATTTAAAATAATTTCTCAATATGACGTGAAAGACAGCTGATTTTTTGGAATTATTTGCATTATTGTAGTTCTATGTTTCGCCCAGTATTGCAGTCAGTATATGCTGCAGTTTGACAGAACCAGCTGCTGCTGTGAGCAGTAAACACACATGACACAGACCGTGTGGATGAGAGATTTCTCCTGCGGTGTAAACAGTGCAGTGTCTGCGAGCGGCCAGAGCTCTGCCACTGACACAGTGAGGGCAGGCCGGGTGATATAGATGAAAGCTCTTGATAGTTTTCCAAATTTTGACGATATTATTCAATAATATATCTATATATATATATATTTTTATATATAATATATCTATATATTTTTGCATTTACACCACCCCCCCCATGAAAAAGACATGATCATGATAGAACAGATATTGTTACCTACCTAGACATGTAATCTAGACATGGTGACAACTTAGTTGTTTACTAAATTAACACAAAGAACATTTAAACCCCCTTTGTTCGCTCGCTTCAGTTCCTGGTGTGTTGATCAGAATCTATAAAGGATCCGGTTATTGAGCTCAAACCCTTCTAATCTGAATTAAACTCATCTCAGTGTGAATTCTTATTCTCGGAGTGAGCGTGAAACCCGCCGTGGACTCCCGAGTAGTAAGTGTTTACTACAAAACACGTTCACCCGTTAGAGATCTGTTTGTGTGGAATATAAACCACAGGATCATATATAAACTCATATTTTACATGATCGTGTTTTTAAACTTGACACATTTGTGAAGGAAAGGCGGGTCTGCATACAATCAGCCACTAACAAAAACTACCGTGAAGATAGCGTGTTTTTAAATGTACCATGGTAATGCTACAGTATTCTTTGAATTGTGTGGAGCATCAGGTAAATACATAGTACATGCCTACGGTAATCACGTGTCTGTGGAACAACAGTCTTTCACTTCAGTCACTTCAAGGCTTTTCTTTGCAAACTTGCGGTTAAAACACTTATTTGGAAGGGACGCTGTGGCTTACTGGTTTTGGTATTTGAAAGGATAGAGGTTTGAACCTAAAGATGCCTATATAAAGTGATATTCCCATTCATCTCAGTGGCACTTGCTTGGAAGCAGGCTATTATTGTTCAACACTGACTGGCTGATGGTACTACAAATATTACAAGATCATTAATATTGCCTGTGTTTGGGCTGCAGGTGATCACAGCTGTGTTGGTACTCTGTATCACTGCTCGATTGTCAGCCGGCTCTACCAAAGCACTTGTCCATTTAAAGTTGTGTAAATTTGTGTCGTCCTCATAGATGTAAGCCGGGTCTGTTGGTGACGCTGCAGTGAGCATTGTCGGGATGGGGCTGGACTTTGACGTGAAGACGTTCTGCCACAACCTGCGGGCGACGAAGCCGCCCTACGAGTGTCCGGTGGACAGCTGCCGCAAGGTCTACAAGAGCTACAGCGGCATCGAGTACCACCTCATTTACACCACCCCCCCCATGAAAAAGACATGATCATGATAGAACAGATATTGTTACCTACCTAGACATGTAATCTAGACATGGTGACAACTTAGTTGTTTACTAAATTAACACAAAGAACATTTAAACCATATTTATTATATATATTATATTTACCAATGTAAAAAATAAATACAAAAAAATGATACAAAAAGAAGATTAAAAAAAAAACACATTAAGAAGAAGAAGAAACGCGTTACATGGAATAAGCGTCAGGTCTGTTAGTTAGCTCTAAATGCACTGATCTGTTCTGACTAACAGCTTCAGATTTGATCTCCAGTCCGTTGCCATGGTTACCACTGCCAGTCATCACACTTTCAGAAGCGATCCAGCGTGTAAATACGGTTGTCAGTCCAGAAACTCCACAGTGAGTAGCTAGCAGAATGACAAATAAAACTTTCATTGAAATAGTGGATGGGTTTTAAACAGAAAGCTCCTGTCACTGACGGAGCTCTATTATCATCAGTGAAGCTGTATGCACTTTACCTGCTGTTTACATTTGGTCAGTTATAATGAAAGGATGTGTGATTGTGTAGAACAGTCAGTAATAATGTACTACTATTGAGGACAGATCTGAAATGAGATTCTGCGATGCTTTGGACGGTGAACTTGTCCTTCATCCTCCATAGCCTGGTCACCATCTGATCACTGGATACAATCTGAATCTCTCAGAAATAACACATTACAGAAGTATGTAGCATTGTGAACGTTGTTGACCTGGAAGGCACGTCTGGTGTATTTGTGTGAGGTTTGAGGGCTGAATGCAGCACCCTGACGCCTGCGTCTCCTTCACCTCCTCTCAGGTACATCGATAAGTCTGCTGAGGAGCTGGATGAGGAGGTGGAGTACGATATAGACGAGGAAGACTACATCTGGCTGGACATCATGAATGACAAGCGGCGGGCTGACGGGGTGGTGCCCATCCCTCAGGAGGTCTTCGAGTACCTGATGGATCGCCTGGAGAAGGAGTCCTACTTTGAGAGTCACAACAAGGTGAGCTGCGCTTCAGTCAGTCTCTAAAGGAGGCTTCCACACCCAGCATAGAGGAATGGAAATAATGGTTTAAATCTGACGCTGAGAGCTGATTCATATTTATGTAAAAGAGCTGTTTAGACTTTAATATCTTATTGTCAAAATGTCATGATTTGTTGAACAAGCAAAAAAAAAAGTAGCTAAAATAAGCAGATGTGGATGACTGGGCTATTCGATTCGATTATAATCACAATCATTTTAGTCAATGATTTACGTCATGTTGATTTAAGAGAATTAATTATTTGACTTTTGGAAACATCACGCCAGCGATATGACAAATATGACCTTTTTTTCCCTTGATAACAATATAGACCTACATATACTTTTGTTTTTGTTTTTTTTTGCTGGAAATAAGTTTGATGCGATACCAACATTTTAAATGCTATTGAAATTTCACAATACTGATTGACAATAATGTTACTCAATAACAAGTTACTCAGTCAAGAGCAGTGAGTGATTCCTTTTTTGCTTTGTTTGATTAACATAAAACTGTTTACAATCACTTAAAAGTGATTCAGTTTACCCCAAAATGTAAATTCTGTCATTATTTACTCGTTCTAAACCATTTCATTAGACTTCGAAACACAAATACAACGCAAGATATTTTTAATGAAACCTGAGAAATGTGATGCTTCAGAAAGTTAATAAAGTAAGTGGTTGAACCCACGTCTTCTGACACGACTGCTTTATGATGTGAACAGATTGAATTTAGGATTTTATTAATTTATAAGCATTGATCAAGACACAGACTAATGGTAAACTGCAGCTCAAATGTGCTTGCTTGGCGCACAAGAACCTATGAGCTTTGTGTGTATATGTGATGTGTTCATTACAGGTTTATATGTAAATAAATAAAATCTGTTTATCGTATAAAACTGTCGTATCTCTTCGTAAGACTTGGACGAAACCAACTTGATTCATATGGATTATGAACTTTCTGAAGCGTCAGAGTTTTAGTTTTTGGGTGAACTACCCCTTTAAGACGTAGCTCGCTGTGTTTACATGAATACTCACCAAGATGGGCATTTTGACACAATTCTGTGAGTGTTTGACCGTGCAAGTATGTGAAGACCTGGCTGTGTGACAGATTGCTTCATGTGTTCCAAAGACGAAAACCAGAGTGTAATTTATCTAAATTATCTCGTGTTCATAATTGTTGGAAGTCAAAATTGTGATTGAAAATAACATTTGATTAAGCTCTAGATGACATCACTGTTGACATTTGGCTGGTCTCATGGATTGAGGCACGCACACACACACTCTCTCTCACACACACACACACAC
>NW_015663484.1:125108-137301 GCF_001515625.1 Sinocyclocheilus rhinocerous
GGGCAATAGAATATACGGTCTGTACAGTAGAAAAACCATTACGCCTATGGAGAGTCCCCACAAGGATAGCTGACCAGACATGTGTGTGTGTGTGTGAGAGTGAGTGAGTGTGTTTATGTAATTGCTTTAGGTGTAAGATGTGATGGGTTTTGAAGATGTTGTTCAGGGCCGAGAATGTTTAGGTCAAAACTGACTTTCTGAATATATGTTTGTTGTTACAATCTTATGTAAACTCTAGTAATGCACTAATACAAAATGTGAAATAGGCTTGAAACTAAATTTTTCTAGAAGAAAGGAGGGGAACTTAATGTTTTGATTAAGGATGAGGACACATGAATTAAATTATGTGCATGGATGAAACATTTAAATATCTATATATATATATATATATATATATATATATATATATAAACATAATTTTATGCTTTGGACGGTGAACTTGTCCTTCATCCTCCATAGCCTGGTCACCATCTGATCACTGGATACAATCTGAATCTCTCAGAAATAACACATTACAGAAGTATGTAGCATTGTGAACGTTGTTGACCTGGAAGGCACGTCTGGTGTATTTGTGTGAGGTTTGAGGGCTGAATGCAGCACCCTGACGCCTGCGTCTCCTTCACCTCCTCTCAGGTACATCGATAAGTCTGCTGAGGAGCTGGATGAGGAGGTGGAGTACGATATAGACGAGGAAGACTACATCTGGCTGGACATCATGAATGACAAGCGGCGCGCTGACGGGGTGGTGCCCATCCCTCAGGAGGTCTTCGAGTACCTGATGGATCGCCTGGAGAAGGAGTCCTACTTTGAGAGTCACAACAAGGTGAGCTGCGCTTCAGTCAGTCTCTAAAGGAGGCTTCCACACCCAGCATAGAGGAATGGAAATAATGGTTTAAATCTGACGCTGAGAGCTGATTCATATTTATGTAAAAGAGCTGTTTAGACTTTAATATCTTATTGTCAAAATGTCATGATTTGTTGAACAAGCAAAAAAAAAAGTAGCTAAAATAAGCAGATGTGGATGACTGGGCTATTCGATTCGATTATAATCACAATCATTTTAGTCAATGATTTACGTCATGTTGATTTAAGAGAATTAATTATTTGACTTTTGGAAACATCACGCCAGCGATATGACAAATATGACCTTTTTTTCCCTTGATAACAATATAGACCTACATATACTTTTGTTTTTGTTTTTTTTTGCTGGAAATAAGTTTGATGCGATACCAACATTTTAAATGCTATTGAAATTTCACAATACTGATTGACAATAATGTTACTCAATAACAAGTTACTCAGTCAAGAGCAGTGAGTGATTCCTTTTTTGCTTTGTTTGATTAACATAAAACTGTTTACAATCACTTAAAAGTGATTCAGTTTACCCCAAAATGTAAATTCTGTCATTATTTACTCGTTCTAAACCATTTCATTAGACTTCGAAACACAAATACAACGCAAGATATTTTTAATGAAACCTGAGAAATGTGATGCTTCAGAAAGTTAATAAAGTAAGTGGTTGAACCCACGTCTTCTGACACGACTGCTTTATGATGTGAACAGATTGAATTTAGGATTTTATTAATTTATAAGCATTGATCAAGACACAGACTAATGGTAAACTGCAGCTCAAATGTGCTTGCTTGGCGCACAAGAACCTATGAGCTTTGTGTGTATATGTGATGTGTTCATTACAGGTTTATATGTAAATAAATAAAATCTGTTTATCGTATAAAACTGTCGTATCTCTTCGTAAGACTTGGACGAAACCAACTTGATTCATATGGATTATGAACTTTCTGAAGCGTCAGAGTTTTAGTTTTTGGGTGAACTACCCCTTTAAGACGTAGCTCGCTGTGTTTACATGAATACTCACCAAGATGGGCATTTTGACACAATTCTGTGAGTGTTTGACCGTGCAAGTATGTGAAGACCTGGCTGTGTGACAGATTGCTTCATGTGTTCCAAAGACGAAAACCAGAGTGTAATTTATCTAAATTATCTCGTGTTCATAATTGTTGGAAGTCAAAATTGTGATTGAAAATAACATTTGATTAAGCTCTAGATGACATCACTGTTGACATTTGGCTGGTCTCATGGATTGAGGCACGCACACACACACTCTCTCTCACACACACACACACACACTCTCTCACATGAAGATGCCGTGTGCTGCATCTGTAACGACGGCGAGTGTCAGAACAGCAACGTCATCCTGTTCTGTGACATGTGTAACCTGGCAGTGCATCAGGAGTGCTACGGCGTTCCCTACATCCCCGAGGGCCAGTGGCTGTGCCGCCGCTGCCTGCAGTCACCCTCCAGAGCCGTGGACTGCGCCCTGTGCCCTAACAAGGGCGGCGCGTTCAAGCAGACAGACGACGCTCGCTGGGCTCATGTGGTGTGTGCCCTCTGGATTCCTGAGGTGAGCGGCCCTGTGTGTGTGTGTGTGTGTGTGAGAGAGAGAGAGAGAGAGGTGTGTGTGTGTGACGAGCAGCGTGTGTGTGTGTGTGTGACGTGCAGCGTGTGTGTGACGTGCAGCGTGTGTGTGTGTGTGTGACATGCAGCGTATGTGTGTGACGTGCAGCTTGTGTGTGGTGTGACGTGCAGTGTGTGTGAGTGTGTGAGAGAGAGAGAGAGTGTGTGTGTCTGTGTGACGTGCAGCGTGCAGCGTGTGAGTGTGTGTGTGTGAGAGAGAGAGAGTGTGTGTGTGTGACGTGCAGTGTGTGAGTGTGTGAGAGAGAGAGAGAGAGAGAGAGAGAAATTGATAGGTAGCACTTTAGTTTTTGGACCAATTCTCACTATTAACTAGTTGCTTATTAGCATGCATATTACTAGCATATTGGCTGTTTATTAGTACCTATGAAGCACAAATTCATGATTTATTCTGCATGAGCATATTTTACATACCTAAACTTAACAGCTACCTTACTAACTATTAATAAGCAGCAAATTAGTTTTGGACCTTAAAATAAATATTGACCAATCAACAGTGACAAGTGGTAAGACCAGCTTTTATTAGTTGCTTGGACTGTGAACATCAAATGTGTTCTGAGTTGCTGCGCTTTTTGTTAAATGTAAATTTTTAGTTTTTTTGGTTGCCTCTAAAAAGCATTTATTTATGTCTTATAGATGTCATATATGGGACCCTGGAGCACAAAACCAGTCATAAGGGTGCATTTATTTGTGCATCATCTGACAGCTGAATAAATAAGCTTTCCATTGATGTAACACTGCTTTTGTGCTGCAGGGTCACATATATAGTCTTAGTTTTATGTAATGATAGTAACCCTGCTGCATGGAAGGCACTTTTTGCCTTCTGGTTATGGCACATTCAGGTGTTGTTTTTCCCGCTTTTCTTTCAGGTGTGTTTTGCTAATACGGTCTTCCTGGAGCCCATCGACAGCATCGAGCACATCCCTCCTGCCCGCTGGAAGCTGACCTGCTACATCTGTAAACAGCGCGGCTCTGGCGCCTGCATCCAGGGCCACAAAGCCAACTGCTACACCGCCTTCCACGTCACCTGCGCTCAGCAGGCCGGCCTCTACATGAAGATGGAGCCTGTGCGCGAGACCGGCGCTAACGGGACTTCATTTAGCGTGCGCAAAACAGCCTACTGCGACATCCACACGCCGCCAGGCTCCGCCCAACCGCTGGGGGGTGTGGGAGGGGCCAGCGCAGGCTCCTCCCACAGCGAGGGCGAGGCGGAGGATGAGGAGGATGTGGCGGGAGGCGAGGAAGACGGGAAGGGCTGGAGCTCAGAGCGCGCCAAGAGGGCCAAAGCAAAGTCACGGCTGAAGATGAAGAGGGCCAGAAAGATCCTGGCCGAGAGGAGAGCGGCCGCGCCGGTGGTGTCAGTGCCGTGTATTCCACCGCACAAGTATGCACGATATCTGCTTTGATCTCATGCACTCGTGTAGCATACAGTGAATTTCTCGAAGTCTTTTGCGCCCAAAATCTAAAGAACATAATATGAATTACATTTTCTTTTTTGAATAAAATGAGGTCAATTTTAGGAGCATGGTATTTTACATAAGCACATTTTCTCCCCAAATTCTCATTACTGTAATGTAATGACTCTAATGGCCCCAATATATTTCAAGTGAATTCAAAGAATGAACAGGTGTGAAATAATTTCTTATGAAATCTGGCCAAAACTAATGTATTTTGGAGATTGTTTTAGTGGTTCAAAAACAGTCCAATAAGGTTGGACACAGAAGCATGAACACTCTTGAGTGCCAAATTGCAGATCTGGCGCAAACATATCCATATCCACACCATCAACTGCTCTTTTTTTTTTTTTTTTTTTTTTAAGTAAAAGTAATAGTTCACCCAAAAATTAAAATTATGTCATAAATTATCTTATTATTTGCTCACACATTGTCTCGACGTATAAAACTGGAATGTTGCTTTGACAAATG
Source organism: Sinocyclocheilus rhinocerous (assembly GCF_001515625.1). Classification (NCBI taxonomy): domain Eukaryota; kingdom Metazoa; phylum Chordata; class Actinopteri; order Cypriniformes; family Cyprinidae; genus Sinocyclocheilus; species Sinocyclocheilus rhinocerous. Next base: position 129,527 of record NW_015663484.1, read on the forward strand.
AGGACAGTGCATGCCTGGCAAATCCTGCTTCCTGTGTACTGAACACTACAGTAGTATGGTTTTGGTTTGCACAGCACTCATATGGCCAGCTGGGAAGGCTTTATGATGAGCAAACCATTTTCGAATTGTATAAACTGAAATTTTTACACAGTCATTAATTGAGGCAAACATGAATGTTGGACAAAAAAGAGGATGTTCTGTGCCATGTGTAAAGTAATAGTTCACCCAATAATGAAAATTTTCTGAAAACTCACTCCTCAGTCCATCCAATTTGTTTCTTGTGAGTTTGTTTCTTCATCAGGTTTGTAGAAATGTAGCATTGCATCAGTGTCTCAGCAATGGATGCTCTGCAGTGAATGGGTGCCGTCAGAATGAGAGTCCAAACAGCTGATAAACACATCACAATAATCCACAAGTAATCCACAGCACTCCAGTCCATCAGTTAACATCTGGAGAAGACAAAAGCTGAAACTAATCCAGCATTAAGACGCTTTTAACTAAAATATGTGTTGTCTCTCCATGTGTTGTCATTCTCCAGTGAGGGTGAGTTTTCAGCAAATTATGTTATTGAGAGAATAGCTGGCAGCACTTATTTAGTTACACATGTAAACGTGGTGTCAAAATGTTCGCCATCAGAATGAAGAAGAACTTTGCCAAGTGAATTTTGGGGCCTTGATGGCTCTTTAGGAAATGTAATGGGCTAATGTAATGTGTGAAGCGCTCTCTGACATGAAGCGTATTCTGGAGCACTGAGAGTGTCATGTCTTGTGCTTCAGGCTGAGTAAGATCACCAGTAACCTGACGGTGCAGAGGAAGGGTCAGTTCATGCAGAGGCTGCACAGCTACTGGACGCTGAAGAGACAGAGCCGTAACGGCGTTCCTCTCCTGCGGCGTCTCCAGACGCACCTGCAGTCCCAGCGCAACGCTGAGCCGCTCCCCGCCACGGTGCGTACACGGGACGATTCACTGCGAGACATACGAGGATGAGCTTCTCACTGACATCACGCTTGTGTGTTTGAGCAGAGAGACGGCCTGGAGAAGCACTCGGTGTTGAAGGAGCAGCTGAAAGCGTGGCAGAGACTCCGGCACGACCTGGAACGAGCCCGGCTGCTGGTGGAGCTCATCCGCAAGAGAGAGAAGCTCAAGAGGGAGACCGTAAGACTCGGTCATCTTACACATTATCATTAAAAGGAGAAAGACTAGGGTTCAGTCTATGAGCCAGACACTTGAGAATGCTCTAGTCAAGCAGTTTGCAGCAAAACATGATCATGTGTAAACATGAAATTAAAACTGAGCCCCACTGACATCCAGTTACAACAAACTCCTGAAGTTAAGAAAACCTTTCTTGCAACCAGTTGCTGGTCTTGTTAACCTGTGGCCAAATAGATGTGCGGGCATTTTAGTGAACTCACTTTTGGTCAAACTTCAAGTTTTTTCATCATCCAATCAACTCTCAGTGGATGAAATCAAGTCCTGTCCTGCGTTTATTCTTGATGAATATGTGACCCTGGACCACGAAACCAGTCATATGGGTCAATTTTCAATCATCTGAAAGCTGAATAAATAATCTTTCCATTGATGTATGGTTTGTTAGGATAGGACAATATTTGGCCGAGATACAGCTATCTGAAAATCTGGAATCTGAGGGTGCAAAAAAATCAAAATATTGAGAAAATCATCTTTAAAGTTGTCCAAATGAAGTTCTTAGCAATGCATATTACTAATCAAAAATTAAGTTTTAATATATTTACTATTCATTTAACATGGTGACACATTTAGTGACCTTCATTTAAATTGTTTTGTTGCACTGCGAGATTTAATTTCATTTGAGAATGTTTTAATGATGTCATCAGTCATCGGCCCTTCGCAACAGAGGGGATCGTGCAGCTGCTGGACCCTCTGCCTTATGTTCATGTAAAGACTAGGAAAAAGCATTTATGTAAATGTTAAATTATGTTTTCAGCTGAAAGGTGGCTAGTGTGACAACAACTTTACTGTATTAATATAGAATTGAACTGATGTGCAGTCACAGGTGTGTGTGTACGGAAATTTCGCAATGCCCTGTAATGTGGTTCATCCTTAACTTGAACATCTTTGTTGCATTAAAGTCATTCTTCAGTTTTTTTTTTTTTTTACATAGCTTCACATAATGTGAAGCTGTTTTTGCTCTGACGCCAGAGTTGTCATCTGTTGTGAAGTTCTCTGAATACTTCAGATATAACCCTTACTGTGAGTGTGGTTGTGTTATGTCTTCCCCAGGTCCCAGATTACCTGGACCACATCGAGCGCCCAATGGATTTCCAGACCATGTGGAAGTGTTTAGAGTCGCATCGCTATCTCAGCTTCGAAGCTTTCGAGGGTGACTTTCTGTTGATCGTCAACAACTGTTTGAAGTACAACGCCAAAGACACGGTTTTCTACCGTGCTGCGCTACGCTTGCGAGAAGCAGGTGCCGCTGTTTTACGGCAAGCTCGCAGACAGGCAGAGAGAATCGGATTCGATTACGAGACAGGCATGCATCTTCCTCGAGAGCCAAGCCCGGATTCACCACACGAACGAGAGAGAGAGAGACAGCGAGACAGAGACCGAGACCGAGACCGAGAGAGATCAGCATTACTCATTGATGACGGTGAGTTGGCCTTCTCTATGAAAGTTTTCTGTATGTTAACTTTAAGTAGCCCCAACAATTAAAATCATAGAGTCATAGTTTTGACATAATACGTTGAACTACTTTTTGTAGTAAAAAACTTCAGAGCTAGGTTGTACACTGTGTTCAGACATTCAGATTTTGGTAATAGGTTTGCAGATATTGTAGACCTCAGAAGGTACATTTCCTGAAAAGGAAGAAAAAGGTTTCAGGTCCTGTTTTGCACCTTTTTTCATGGAAAGTGAATGTTCTGTTGTTGTTTTTCCTCAGATTTCCTGGTGGAGAATCGGCGGCGTTTGCCTGTAGAGGAGCAGCTGCAGATCCTGCAGGCGTGCTACGATGAGGCCATGTCGGGGAAGCACAGCATCGGTCAGTCGCGGCGAGCTAAAGCCCTGAAGAAAGAGATGACGGTACTGAAGCGCAAGCTGGCGCACCAGCGCGAGGGCATCTGTGGCATGGGCAGCCGTGAGTCGGGCCTGTCTCTGGAGCGCGGCTCGGTCCTCGCGCATCACGCCTCGGGGGGAAACCGGCACGGTGAAGGAGAGAGCAGCAGCCACGACATCGGTGGGAAAGGTCAGAAATACCACAGACAGCTTTGAGCCAGCCTCACATAACACAAACTCAGACGTGATGCCTCTAATCGTGCGGCTTGTTGAGGAAAGGTGTGCTGTTAGTTTACACAGCGATCAGACTTCAGATCTTTTGCCTGGTGGATGAGAAAACGGTTTAAATAAATTCTGTAGACTTGCATTAAAGGAGGGACCCGAGCTATAGAGCACTGGGGTGGTGAGCTTTGCATGGCCAAACACCTTTAATATTTTCTTCAGAAAATGTGAAAACCTAGACTCCAGATCAGGGTTGCCAGGTTTTCACAGCAAAACTAGCCCAGTCGTGTTCCGGGGGGGTACAATCAATGCACGTTTTTTTTGTCACATTTCACATTCCAGGGGCTAAATATCACATTATTGGGGCCGCTTCAAACCACGGACATGAAAACAACCCGCGGCAACAGTGTTAAAGTAGTCCACCTGGCAACAGATGCTCCAGATGCTTTTTAGTTCTTTTGTGCTGTATGTGAAGATAAACATGAGATTTGAAGTCAAATAGAAAAGCATTAATGACCACACAAGCCATATAGCCTACTCATATCATCATTATTAATATTGCATTTATGTGATATTTTAGCAGACGGTGTATATATAATGTCGGTGGGAAGGGGTGAGCACTATTGCATCTCATTTAAAAGACCTTAGTCAGGGAAGCGACATATTTATGTGTTTATGAATTTGTTTTTGACAGGGATGAAAACAAGGCTGTGAGGGACTGAAGTACAGTGCGTTCAGTGGACTGTACTGTTGTTTAACAAGTACCCATTGTTCAGCTGATGAGACATCTTTCTGACAGGAAAAAACAAACAAAATCAGCAGATTAAAAACTCCATAAAACAGTTTTGGAAGTTGTGAGTTGTGAAAATTGCATGAGCTAGAACCCATGGCCTCATTTTCATCCACGCTAAACTCAATATGGCATCTAACCTGACTAAGGTCTGTATTATTGTTTGTTTTTAAATTAACGAAGCACCTATAGCACTTAATGACAATAAACATTAAATAAATCGTATAATTGGTCACAAAAAGCTGGTTTGTGTGATGTTGGATTGAATGGCACAGTTTTATCTTTTATCTGCTCCCATAAAGCTTTAATATATTACACCAGCGGTTCTCGATTGCAGTCCTCGTGTACCACCGCTCTGCACATTTTATATGTTTCTCTCATCACTTCAGAGGTTTGTGCCTGTGGTAAGTGCCCTGCGAAGTGGACTTCACTGGATATTCCTCCATGATTCCAGCTCGAAACGAGCGTCTGTGTTCCATTCAAAGGGCATCAAAGTGTGCGAGACGTGAATCTAAATTGTATTGCTTTACAGAGGTATGTTATATGGAGCCAGATCGGCCTCAAAAATAATACATTTATAAAACAAAATTCATAAATGCACAGCACAATTTACATTTAAAAAATCCGATTCGTAAAGTCAAAACACAATTCATAAATACAGAAGTAAAAGCATACATATTTCCCCAAATGCTCACACAAATGCATCTTACCTAAATAAATTTAAAATGTTTACACAAATATGTATATATCAAGTTCTTGAATTAATTAACAATCCACATTTATGAATGATGTTACATGTATTTATGGATCGTTGAATCTGCATTTGCAAATCATCACACATGCGTGGACTGCTTTGAATTTGTGTGCTCACCGCGATTGGCTGAACGGAACATCCTCCAAAAAAAATATATTTATGATTCTTAACCTGCCAGGAAGGTCTCAAAAATACCGCACACAAATTCAAAGCAGTCCACGCATGTGTGATGATTTGCAAATGCAGATTCAACGATTCATAAATACATGTAACATCATTCATAAATGTGTGATGGAAATTAATTCAAGAAATTTATATATACATATTTGTGTAAACATTTTAAATTTATTTAGGTAAGATGCTTTTGTGTGAGCATTTGGGGAAATATTTATGCTTTTACGTCTGTATTTATGAATTGTGTTTTGAATTTACGAATCGGATTTTGTAAATGTAAATTGTGCTGTGCATTTATGAATTTTGTTTTATGAATGTATTATTTTTGAGGCCGATCTGGCTCCATATGTTATGTCACACTCCACACTTCTCTAGTTAAGTTTCGTCTGTGTGTGAAGACGCTGATGATCTGAATCAGGTGTGTTTAATAAGAGAGTCATGTAAAATATGCAGAGCGGTGGAACGCCAGGACTGGAATTGAGAACCACTCTATTACACCATTCGACCCAAACAAGGTCTTCGGCACTTTAAATGGACAAATATTCCTCTCTGTAGATCTGAGCACATCATCTTCAGCTCTGGCCCCTGAGGTCGGCCGGCGTACCTCTGTCCTCTTCTCCAAGAAGAACCCTAAAGCGGCCGGGCCTCCCAAGCGCCCGGGTCGACCCCCTAAGAACCGAGAGGCGCTGCATGGGCCGGGGGTGCTGGGGTCCAGTCCAATAGGCCCTCCGCAGCTCCCCTTGCTCACCTCATCCCGCAAGAGAGCCCACAGTCCCCAGTCCAGCTCCAGCTTCGAGACCGACAGCGAGCACGATCACCTCATCCTGGGTACGTCTGCAGCTCTGACACACAGTACAGCCTCTGCTCCACACGCTCAGTGAGCTGCCTACAGAAGCATCAGATCTGACGTGCCACCTAATAAATGACACATTCAGATCAGTAAAAAGCCAAATCAGCAAAAGCCATCTTTACACTGCAGAGAGAGGTGGCACAGAAGCGGCATGTGACATGGCATTTCTTTAATGCTGCTCAAATTGTTTTCACACAATTTCATAATGTTATGAGATTAATGTTAATTATCATACATACAGTATATGAATCGTAAAACAACAAACTGGCACTCGTTACAAGTTAGGGCTGCAATATTACAATAAATCATTACCCATCTGATTATTGCTTTTGCTGCTGTAATAATGATTATTAATGATTATGATTATACAAAGCGTTTTTGTGTTCGGGGAAACGGCACATCATATTCTTTAGCTACGCAAACAAACCAATCTCAGAACTGCTAGAACATGAATTCGTTTATTGAATTAGCTTAGAACATTGATTTAATTAATTGTTTTTTTTAATGCGTTAGAAAATCAAAACTTCACATGGGTTAAGTAGTATGAAAAACAAAACAAATATTCAAACTGGGAATAAAGTACACGCAGAAATTACATTTCCCCATCACTGAAGCAGTTTATGACTTCTGTTTAGTGCAGGTTCTGCATGTTTGCAAAAAAACTCCCATTATAATCACTGGCCATCTCTACACTGTAAAACGAATCTCTTGCTTCCATCATAAACAACACAGTGCAGATATGATGTGAGGTGGATTTCTGCACTGCTGACTAGTCTAAACGCCTCTGATTGGCCATTGCAGACACTCATAATCAATATAATTGTGCAAGAGCAGTTTTTGCCCCTCATCTTGAATTTGGGGGGCATTTTTTGTTCATTTTGGTGGCATTTTTGCCCCAAGCCCTACAGTCTCTGGCTTCACTTTGATCAGATTGCCAGTTCAAATTTGCATATGAAGTGTAAATGTCACGAGTCAAATAGTCTTGCATAGCCAAACTCTGCAGTTTAAACGGACAGTGGCGATGAGGACGAGTAAATCTGTGATCCCTGATATTACCCTGTGTTTATATGAGCATGCTGTCGAGTCCCATCACATTCAGTAATGCTGCAGATGTGACTGCAGGCTGTGAAATTACATCCTCAGTTCAGCACCATTCTACATTTGTTTTGCTGCTGAGAGACTTGTGCGGTTCTTCATTGAATCCTGCTGTTTAAACTGGATGCATGTCAAAGTTTCAGTCATCACCGCTCATATTCACACACTGACTGAGGAAACTCCCACACTTCTCAGTGAGTCAGATGTTTTCTGTAAAGAGGCTTGAATGCTGGGAAGTCCCCACCATCAGAGGACTCATGAAGACACCAGATTGAGTGCTCGAATACAAAACAAAGCCTGGTTCACCCCCCCAAAAAAATCAGTATTTACTCGCCCCAGTGCCGTTTACGTTGGAAAAACAAGAAATTTTGATAATGCAACTCTTTTCTATACAGTGTCTGTTGAGGCTCAAAAAGAACATAAGACATCCGTATGATTAGATTTACTTGTGCCATTCAGCCGTGTCAGTGTTACACATCGCTAAAGAGTACAGCACATAAAGCACCACAAATGTGCAGCATGTCAGTCTCTGTGTACAGGTATATGGAGAAGAGCTTTGTGAGGATTCCTCAGAAAATCGCTCCAGCAGACACGTCAGTGTAACCACGCTTCTGTTCATGCTGTGCTCCTCTCAGATCTTCACAGTAATGGTTTTGGTGGAAGCAGTCAGCCGAAGACCGAGAGTTTCCTGGTGTACAGGAACGAGCGCAGTCTGCCACGCTCCAGCTCCGACTCAGAGTCTACCAGCAGCAGTAGCAGCAGCGCCGCGTCTGACAGGACCAGGTACATACACACAGACACACACTCACTCACTCACACACACACTCTCTCACACACACACACACACACACTCTCTCACA
>NW_015663484.1:137431-137745 GCF_001515625.1 Sinocyclocheilus rhinocerous
AACAATTGAAATCGCATCATATGACCCCTTTAAGATACTGTTTATGAGGTTTGAGAAGAAACTCTGTCTAGCTGTGGCTAGTTCCACATTGGAACACACACTCACTCGCATACATACATACATACATACACACACACACACACACACACTCGCATACATACATACACGCACACACACACTCACACTCACACACACACACTCACTCGCATACATACACACACACACACACACTCACTCGCATACACACATACACACACACTCACTCACATACACACTCACTCACATACACACATACACACACACCCACTCGCATA
>NW_015663484.1:137784-169928 GCF_001515625.1 Sinocyclocheilus rhinocerous
TACACTCACTCGCATACATACACACACACACACACACACTCACTCGCATACACACATACACACACACTCACTCGCATACACACACACACACACACACGAACAAATAGCTGTTGATCTGTTTGAAGAGAGCGGGGTGATGTGTGCATGCGGATCATGCGAGTGTCATCTATTGCTGTTGTTCTTCTCTCGGCAGCACCACTCCTTCTAAACAGGGCCGTGGAAAAGCCTCGTTCTCACGCTCTGCCTTTCAGGAGGACAGCAGCGAGGAAACGTCCGGCACGGAGAATGACTCCTACTCCATGGGAGGATCCCGAGGAGTGTCTCACTGTGAGTGCAGCAGACGCACTTCAGACCGGCCCGCATGCGTTCTGTCTGTGGCCTGACCCGTGTGTGTGTTTGCAGTGGTTCGGGGCCGGGGCCGCTCTGGATGCTGGATGGGTTCAGATGACTACAGCTCTCTGGACGCTCTGGATCTGGTGTGGGCCAAGTGCAGAGGATACCCATCATACCCCGCTCTGGTGAGTGTCACACTGCATGCTCTCGTCCACGAAAGCTGCACCTAACGCAGACTTCAAGGCAAGCGCTTTCACTCTGCTTTCATTTGATCAGTCTCATGAAGCCTGTCGATGAACATGTCGGAGTCGTGTTTCATTCCAAAAAGGAAGCATGAAGCAGCAGTCATTTTGAAGAATGTATTGCTCATTACTCCAAAGAAATAAATGTGGCCGGCTCCATCAGTTTGAGTGGGTTTGACTCTCACATTTTGAGTTTCGTGCACTGAATGAAAAGGAAAGCCTCTGTTTCTGCTCTAGATCGTTGATAAGATAATCCTGGAGGCTGTCATAAAAACTGTTCTGGCATTTTTTGACCAAATTAGGAGATGTATTCATGCATACATTAAACTCTTAAGACAGGTTGACTAAAATATCATGCATGTGAAATACAGTGCATATATGTAAAATGATTTCATCTATATGCTCTTGAAGTAAATGAAAATCTATGCACATGGCTCTCCTGAGGTGCATGTTGTTTTATAGCATCTTTCCGAGGTTGAAACGCTCTCTACATCTCATCTGATGTTCATTATTAATTTATTTATACACTGTAATTTTGTTGTAAAGAGGAGCTGATCAGAGACACTATGCATTGCTTCCATCTGAATTGCAGAGCTAAAAAACAATAGTTGTAATTCCATAGTAACATTTGAACAGCCAAAACAAGTATTTAATATATAATAACTCATTTTGATGGAGCACATTAGGTTTTGTTTTTCCCATTGGCATGTTGTACCGTTCTGGGCTGGACTGTGGAACAACAAATAACCCAAAATACTCAAATGGATCTAACTGCAGCACTTCACCTGTAGTCTATCAGACATGTTGAGTTCTGTTCCCTCTACGACCGAAGTTCAACAGAAGGTGCTGTTGCTGTGTGTGTCCAGCAGGGGCCGCTTCAGTCCACTCTTCTCATTTTGAGACGTGTGATATCTTCCCACAGATCATTGATCCCAAGATGCCACGGGAGGGTGTGTTCCACCGGGGCGTCCCGATTCCTGTCCCGCCGATAGAGGTGCTGAAGCTGGGAGAGCAGATGACGCAGGAGGCGCGCGAGCATCTCTTCCTCGTGCTCTTCTTCGACAACAAGAGGACCTGGTTAGTTACACGCTCATGCTCTTCCTCCTGCTTTTTGCACTGTTAGGACACACACACAAATGTTTGTGTCTGTCAAAAATGCTCATACATTTAAGAGGAACCACAATTACACTACTCTTCAAATGTTTGGGCTCAGAAATTAATAGCTTTATTCATCAAGGACCCATTAAATTGTTCAAAAGTGACAGTAAAAACATTTATAATGCCACAAAAGATTTCTGTTTCAAATAAATGCTGTTCTTCTGAACTTTCCACTCGCTTTCGTCCTCGTGTTTTGAAGTCGCTGCTGTGATGAGAGGAATCTTCCACACATACAGTCATACAAACTTCTCTTGGTAATTTTTCCACTGAGGTGACGGATATATTTTTCAGCATGCGGTTTATGTCTTTGATCTTGAATCTTCTCTTCACTTGCACCAGTGAGAGCAGAAATGATATTCTTACATTGATATTCAAAAACCTAGAAATGCATCTATTTCACAACTAAGTGCATTTTACTGTAATTGCCATACCATAATGACCAAAAATCTAATTCTCATTGCTGTGAAGTGTCTTAAAATTCTCATTTGAGGTTTGTTTTTTTTTTTGGTAATTTGCAGCATTTTAATGGTGATTATTCTTAATGATCACACAGTCATTACTGTTGTACAGGGGTCCTCCTGAATCATCATGGTAAATGCAGGCGGGGGTTAATGTGCTTAATATTCATTAAAATCTTAATGCAAAACATCTTAATGATCTTTCTCATTACAAGAGGCTCCATAATGCTAGTTGATGTTGATCCACTTTGACCTTCTCATGAGAGCATTGTAGCCCTGTCAGCATCTCTGTGTGCAGACAAACAGAGAGAAATAGGCCAGAGGAAATGAACATGAACATGCTGTACAGAGCTGAAAGTACATGTGGATGAGAAAAGAGACACTAAATGTGTGCGTGTGTGTGTGTGTCTTTGTGCGTGTGTGTGAGAGAGAGTGTGTGTGTGTGCGTGTGTGTGTGTGTCTGTGCGTGTGTGTGAGAGTGTGTGTGTGTGAGATTGTGTGTGTCTGTGTGCGTGTGTGTGTGTGTCTGTGTGCGTGTGTGTGAGAGAGTGTGTGTGTGTGTGCGTGTGTGTGCGCGTGCTGAACACAAGGTTTACACGACTCCAGACGGTGATGCATTTCCACTGAAACACACTCTGATGCTCTCTACTCTGGTGCTAAAGTGCTTTGGGCCCGGTGTGAAAGACGTGTGCTCAGGATGTGTGTTTAATGTTAGATGTGGCTGCAGTCATAGATACACAGTGTTTTTACCTCACACTACAGCCAGTATTCCAGATTTGATGAACACACTCTCTGTCAGCAAAAATAAAACACACCCTCGCTTGAAACAATTCAGCAGACCTGAGCTGTGTGATCTGCTGTGTGCGTGCGAGAATCCATGTGTATGCTGGTAGATGAGGCTGACGTGAAAAGCATGCTACACATTTATGCAGAGGATGCACAAGTGAAATGTGATGTATTTATTTGTTCTTCCAAATGACATTTATTCCATTTAGACACACACACACACAGAGAGACACACACACACCCTTGGCTCGAGAAACAGTGTATCTGTTGGAATTTGTCGTGTATATTTCTCTTGTGCTCTTTATTGTTCATTGAGAACGAATGAACGAACTAACTGTTGTCTGATCATGTGCCAGTTCTGTCACTGTAGAACTTTTATAAATATATATAAATAATTCATGCGATAGACTTTAATAAAAAAAGGTTTGAGTTTTGTACGTCTGTTTCTTTTTTTTTTTCTTGTTTTTGTTTTTGGCGAGTCAACTAGAATGCATGTAGAAATGGGTGTGAAACAGAGTAATCTCTGTTACTTAACCAAACCATCCAGTTCATTCCTGATTAGTAGGCTTAACCCTAACAATGTGTTTGAAAAAGATCTTCTTTTATCCTGAAAATGCTAATTACTGTTATTGCATTGGACTTTTTTGCTCACAAATGGTGATTTTTTGAGGATTTACATCGCACCCATTTTCAATGTAAGTTTTGTGTTGTTGTTTTTTTGGCTGCACAGAATCCCCCGAACTTTGCTAAATTTACAGTAACACACCCTTAGTGTTTGTGCTTCAACACGGCTCTCCTCAACAAGCCACAAGATCTGAGCTATTCTTCATTAGAAGCCAAACACTTCCAGATAGGGGTTCGTTCAAACACTAATTTGAGCAATAGTGATAGCCATGCTTGCAGACACCGCTACAAATAGAGGAAAACAGTCTTCCTGTTAGAGCACTGAATAGATGAGAGACAGAGAAATGAATGTAGGAGATGACGCAGAACTGGTTTGTGACTGACTCACACCTGTAGGACAGGTTGTTCAGAGCTGTGCTTAGCAGCTGTTCTCCTCCTCAGGCAGTGTAACCCAAACCAGCCACGGCATTGGATCTGTATTCATGCTCCTCATTCTGGTTTGGATTTGTCCTAAACCACTAACCCCGACTGTAATTACTACCTGCTCAACATACAGACTCCACCAGCACGTTCATTCTGATGCTGAATTGTGATCCGTCTCCTGCTCCTGGCTAATGTGTAACTAGAGTCATTTTCCTCGTATAATGCAAAGCGGCGGTTCGGGGTCTAACTCGCTGCACTGTACACTATATAACTACTCATTTAGAAATAGCATGTGAAACGGTATGCGTTATGCATACAGTAAGTTATATTTATATAAGGTAGGTTATTTTGTGTAAAAAAAAAAAAAAAGGTTTTGTATGCTAATTGTGTTCATTCTTGAATGTAGCTGACTGGTCACAAGATACACACTAATGCAACATTTAATTTGCGCACGGATATAAATTCTCAAAGCTGCACTTGAAAACATTTCCTTCGGGTAATGCAAATCTAGTTTCACACAGAAAGACCCAGGCTGACCCAGCCTCATTTGTCTTGTCTTGATGTGGATCTCTCGGGGACTGTTGTAATTCTATCTAGGTGTGATTGCAAAGAAAACTGTGGGTGAGGCTCGTGGGAAGAATATCCTCACAGATATAGACGCCTACCAAACTCTTAATGCACACTAACTCTGCTTTACTTGCCATTTGTGCTTGTATGTAATCACACGTTTGCAGAAGTTTCTTACAGGCATACAGTAGCTCACTGTGGAGAGAATATGCATAAATGTTCATGGATTTTGGGTCATTGATAAAACCTTTTTTTTCCTCTTGATTCATTTATTCATAAATGCATTAGAAATGCAATGCATATAGATAATGACTTAAGTTCACCTCTTCTCATATATGTGTCATACATGGATATGAAGGTCTGTAACTTGGTGGATGTAACCTAATACTGAATATTAAAGGAGAAGTTCACTTCCAGAATGAAAATTCTGTCATTAACTCACCCTCCTCTTGTTCCTAACCTGTATGAGTTTCTTTCTTCTGTTGAACACAAAAGAAGATATTTTGAAGAATGTTGGTATCTGAACAGTTGATGGGCACTGTTGAATTCCATAGTATTTTTTTTTCCTACTCCGCTGTTCAGATACCAACATTCTTCAAATGATCTTCTTTTGTGTTCAACAGAAGAAATAAACTCATACAGGTTAGGAACAAGAGGAGGGTGAGTAAATGACAGAATTTTCATTCTGGAAGTGAACTACTTAAGAGTTATTTAATCAAAGTTTTGGCATGCTGCTATCATGTTTGTAGCATGTTTCAGCACATTATAGCATGTCCTAAGCTAGGATTTTTTTGTGACAGATAAATATACAGATACAACACTCTGTGAGAATTATTGTGTGAAAGTTTTGACTACTTCAATGAAAGTCTATGGGATTTATTTTTTTTTTTTGTAGATTTGAAAGATAGCATACAGCATGCAGTCATAACATCCTGAAGGTCTGGGTTGAGTTTGGTGGTCATAGCTTGAGAGTTCTAGGAGTTATTCTCAGAAGAAGTAAAAGAAGAATCTTAAATAGTAGATCAGTAAGTTGGATTTGTCAAGTGAATGTTTCTGTGACGCGCAGCTGTATTTTCAGCATCTTTACTCCAGTCTTCAGTGTCACATGATCTTCAGAAATCATTCTAATATACTGATTTGCTGCTCAAGAAACATTTCTGATTACTAAACAGTTGTGCTGCCCAATATTTTTGTGGAAACCGTTACATTTTATTTTTCAGGATTCTTTTGTAACATTTGTAACTTTTTTTTTTTTCCCCCTAAACTTTTGAATGGTATATACACCAGCTAGAGATAATGTATGATATTTTGTGATGATAAAATGATGAAATACCAACAACACATTACAACATTGATGATACCGTGATGATAAAATCTATGATGGTCTAACCAAGATTACACACAGTAGTATTTCTCACATGGTAGTTGTGGTGAGATAATCACTACTGATGCCTTGCTATGTTGGTCTGTTATCTGTGTTTGTGTCATATCCACAGTTCAAGTTCTCATATAAGAGTGGATAAAAGTGAGACAGTGCATGTGTTCACCTCAAAAAGATCTTGAGATAACATGAGCAAAACCTTGTGCTTGCTGCACAGCTCTTTTCCTGTCAGTCACTGCTTGTGGCAGTCTTTGAAGCTATGTAACCTGTAGAACTGCTGACTGACACGTCTTCAAAGTCTTTCCGATGTACTTACTCCTAAGTGCACAAACATGTCATTATATGCAGGAACCCTTGCATGCTTAATGCAAACTACTATTTGATTTCACTGTTGTTCTATATGTTTATGGATATATTGTCCATATCTGTTGCCATTGTAAGTCCATAAGACCGCAAGTGCACATGAAGAATGCCATTAGGGACAGGGCCATTCGTTTTTCTTTGTAAACATTAAGGGTGTCCAATCCTGTTTCTGGAGCTTCAACCCAAATCAAACACACCTGAACCAGCTAACCAAGGTCTTTACTCCCTATTTCAAGTGTGAATGAACTGGAAGTGCCATTTCTTTTTGGATTCATTAAGTCAAGTAAAGCTTATAGCTAGGGCTTTATACAAATTGCTTCAAATTGCTATCATATGCACAGACTGGTAGAAGAATATGAACTGACACCTGTTCATACAGATAAAACCTGGAAACCAGGAGTTAAGGCCATATCCATATGATAAAATCTGACCAAATGTGCAGAGAGGCCAAGCCGGCTGCCATACAAATGTCCTCCAAAGTCACACCCTTAGATAACACTAAAGGCTGATTTATACTTCTGCGTCGGACCTACGCCGTAGCTTATGCAAGGGGATGGAGAAGACCCAAGAGAACCTAAGGTGGCACTTAGTTGTTTTGCTCAACGCACACAGATGCACCTCTGCCAAATCAGACCCACAGTTTGAAAATGCAACTTTTATTCTCTGGGCGTCAACCCATGCCTTGTGAGAAGATTCAATTGACCACGGATGTGCACACCGCCCTTAGCAATGCAAACGTTGCCATACTAACTTCCACTTGGGGAACAAATGCATTCCCCCTGGATGGTTTATGTATGAGACATATCCATCCTGAAAAACACATGACAGCCTCAAATGCCCAGAAGAAAGTGGGTCAAAGCCAGAAATACCACCATCACGCAATGTATATATTTGTATGCTGCGTGAGATGATTGCCCCTCCAGACTGATAGCATTGGCTTCAGTAGAAAGAATTTGTATCATTGAATAACAACATTCTATATTATAGCAAGGTGGGTGGAAATAACAAGAGAATAACAAGACAGAGTGTACAAAAGGCCCAGATGTTCTGGAATGTCCCAGATGATTCTGATGCACATTGTTACTGCAGCATCCTGTGCTGAGGCAGAAAACTAACTTAGATGACAAATAAGGCTGCCTGCACATCTAGCAGATTATCAAGTTCCTGGATCAGGCCATGTGAAGAGAGCATTACCAACCACTGAATGAAGCTGGAATGGAATCTCTATCCACATCAGAGAATGCATTGAGGGGGCTTTCACACTAGCACTATTGGTGCGCACCCAGGTTCGTTTGGATGATGTGAACGCTGTTTTCTGAACTCGGGCATGCACCCTTGGAATCCTCTGGGGTGCGGTTCATGTGAACTCCAGTATGGTTCGCTTCTGATGTGAATGCAATCGTACTAAATCACGGAAGTGGACCGCTATTCATTACGTATGAATTGGCCAAACTGTGTATTTATGTGTTTACTCACTCAAAAAAATGTACTCCGGCGTTCTTTTGAACCTCTGCATTACAGTCATGACAAACAGACATGTGCCGTTCTGTGTTGGTGCTTTGGAAATGAAACAAAATTTTCAAAATCCAAAGTACAGAAATCATGAAGCGAGCAAGCATCCATTCATTTTTGCCAACTTCTGCATAGTCGTTACCTAGCAACAGGGGTAAACTGCTGCCACTCTGATGACTCAAACGTACCGTGCTTCGGAACCAAAAAAAACACAGTATGAACACAAACCAGGGGGGCAGTAAGAGGGGGGAGCAGTCGAACTCGGGTTCTGACCAGGCAATCGAACCAAGTGTAAAAGCACCCTGAGATCACCCTCTCCAAAGAGCCAGCCCTCATTCGCAGATGACCTAGTTGAAAGATGACTGGCGAGATACATTTGAAGATATGCAACCAGAGGGTGATGAGCTTCAACTTCAAGCCCAACATCTGTCTGACATCTGAAGTCTATGTGGACTGAGATGAAGAGAGACGGTGATGGGCTTCACTGTCACATCCTGTCTGCATTACAAGGGCTCAAGGCAGAGAATGCCACATTACAGCAAGATATGCAGCAGACAGCCACAGGCATAGAGACTCCTTGCCGATCAATGACACCAGTACCAGCACCTCGTACCAATGTGCCACAACCCACACGTAGGCAGCATACATTTGCAAGCCAGAGTGAGCATCTGACAAGGCATACGAGGGATCACACTTTCATACTTTCACCCAGCTGACATATGCTAATGTAAGCCATTGTCCCCACCATACAGATGTCCTATACCTACTCACCACAGCCTGCTGAGGCTGTCTGTTATGATGATGATACTCCTCAGTCCAGACATGGGCTTTATCCAGGTGAGAAAGTGTTTCACCTACCGCAACAACATGAGATTACACCTAGAGCTAGAGATGTTACACATGCAAAAGAAGATATACCAAAGACCTACCCTACCATACCCAGCTTACGTCAGCAGACCCAAGACGCTGCGGATGGCATTAGAAAATCTCCTCCCATAAGATGCAACCGAATGCTTCGACCTGGATGAGCGACCTGTGAATACCAGTTCTGAGACTGAAACCAAAGAGAACTCCTGCCTAAAGTACCTCAAAAGATATCTTGTATGTAGACCGTTCTGTAAGCAGCTGCAGAGTCCTCCTGATAGCGAGTAAAGTAATCATTACAAATGGAGGATGTATCAATGGAGACATAACTGAACCTCAAAGAACAGCCAGAAGACCTGATTCTGCGAACAGTGAGACAAGATCAGCAATAGCGTCATGTGGTGGCTGTTTCCATCACAGTGTCTACTGTGTCCAACCCACACAAGAAATTCCTCATCAGAGTTGCATTCACAGCTGAGAGATTAGGCTTTGCTGATCATAGCATCCGAGTTATCAACACCTAGCTGTCCTCCCATTGCATCAGATGGATAAACAACAACCTGTGCTGTTGATTGGTTCAGACTGCTCGAATCTTATCACACCTATTGGAGTGAAGAAAGGAAGCTGCTAAAGAACTGAGATCATGCTTCAACCTACCAGGCTAAGATCAATAAGCTGAAAGAAGCTGACTTTGTAGTAAAGCTGGTGCCAAGTAAGGTGGAGAGCTCCACAGAGTTATTGAACATCATTGCAAAAACAGGTTCTTCCAGGACTTCACTTTAGGTCCATCACTGCTGGCAGTGTTACTCTGTTTCCGTGAGCACTCCACAGCCATAAGCAGCAATATCCGAGGTACGTTTCATATAGCCGAGGTGAGGCTATTCCATGATAACATGCCCTTACTCCAATTCCAGTGGAGGGTTTTAAAGCCAGAGCAACATCCTGATGTGTATCAATGGAAGGTATTTCACTTTGGCACGACGTGCAGTCCCTGTTGTGCCATATACACCCTGCAAAGGCATGTCACGGATCACAGCCAGCCTGGTACAAGGTCAGGGAGGTCATTGAAAATTCATTCAATGTTGACAATTGTCTACACCAGGGATCTCAAACTCCACTCCTTGAGAGCTACCAGCCTGCAGTTCCAACCTTGCTCCGACACACCTCCCTGTAATTATCAAGTAACCCTGAGCAACCCTGGGGCTGGAGCTGAAATATGCAGGAAGGTAGCTCTCCTGGAGCAGGGCTGGAGACCCCTGGTCTACACAGCCTTACCTCCAAGGAAGAGGCCAAAGACTTGGTTGATCAGCTCTGTTCACTCCTAGCCTTTGGCAGCTTTGAACTGCGGCAATGGGCCATCAATTGTACATCAGCAATTACTCACCTCTATCTGTAAGTCTGACCCTCATCACCTACACTCATTGAGATAAACACTGTTTCACCATGATAATGTGCAACATTTACAGTGTACTGGCAAGCCAATATGACTCTGTGATATCATCCCTTATACTACTAGAGCAAAGATACTGGTGCAGCGCCTGTGGGATAAGAGACATGACTGGGGTGAATCACAGTTACTAGAGGACCTACTCACTTTGTGGTCTGCATAGGAGAAAGAGTTGAGTGGACTAGAGGAAATATCTCTGCCCATATGTTACTCCAGCTTGCAAATTAATCTCCCATCCTTTAGACATGAGAGCCACATCTTCTGTGATGTACCAGAACAGGCATACGTTTCAATGGCCTACCTGCTGACAGAGAACAAAGAAGGTCAAGTAGAAGCTGCGTCTCTCCAAGTCTCGTCAAGTCAAGGCACCTTTATTTATATAGCGCTTTATACAATACAGATTGTGTCAAAGCAGCTTTACAGTGTTAAAAAAGAAAAACGTTTGCTGATAATGCAAAAGGACAACAGAAAACAGTCGTTGATTCAGTGATGTCATCATCCAGTTCAGTTCAGCTCTCTTCAAATAGTGTCGGTGCAGTCAAGTCAACAATGCTGCCAGAAATTGTGTCCGCAACTAAGCAAGCCAGAGGCGACAGCGGCAAGGAACCAAACCTCCATCAGTGACAGAAATGGAGAAAAAACCTTGGGAGAAACCAGGCTCAGTCGGGGGGCAGTTCTCCTCTGGCCAGACAAAACCAGCATGATTTGGTTTAATTCCAGGCTGCAGCACAGGTCAGATTGTGGACCGGCATCACTCAGAACATCCATCCAGGACCTCAAAGTAGGGAGCTGTGGTAGTCAGGGACCACCATTCCTCAAGCTGCCACCAGAACAACCCCCATTATCTCTTGATGATCAAAGCAGTGAGTTAAGCCAGTCTGTTTTCTGTGGGTCATTAACTGTAACCACACCTATGCCAAATCCTCCATCAGTCAAGTTTTACACCAAATCCAAGTCTTCTGAGGTAAGGCAAACCAGTATCAGACACAAGCAGACTGACTTCACTCTCTCCCAAACTTGACGCTGCTATAGGACTGATTAAAGTAGGAAGCCGCTTGCATCTTGACCCTTAAGAGTCCTGTCACCAGACTAATCATCAGGGATTATGATGAGTGACTGCACCACCCTGGCTCAGAGTGATTGTTTGCCAAAATAAGAAGGGCATACTGTATAGCAAGAGGCTGTGAAGCTGTCTACTGACACCAATGCCAGTGTGTGGAGTGCAGAAAATGGAGGGGCCACCCAGAAGTTCCCTTAATGGCTGACTTATCACTTACCAGACAGAGGAATTTCAGACCAGCCTTCTACTCAATGGACATGGACTGTTTCAGCCACTTTTCAAATTACGATTGGTTGGCGTAACGAGAAGAGATAAAGCATAATATTCAAGTGCATGACCATCAGGGCAGCCTATCTTGACACTCTTACTAGGATTCACTCATACTGATTCCTGATGACCCTACAATGGTTCGATGCCTATAGAGAGAAACTGTTATGAGTTGCTGTGTGACCAGGGCACCAACTTCAGAGAGGGAGAACACAAATTGAGTGAATCCTTTGCTGCTCTGCAGTAAGTACTACAAAGTCACCTCACCAGCCAGCAGATCAAGTTTGTCTACAACCCACCTCACTTCGGCGGTTATTGGGAGAGGGAGATCCACTTGATCAAAGCAGCCCTCAAAGTGACCATCAAAGCCCAGACTGTCACAGAGGAGGTACTGAGAACAGTCTTGATTGAAGTTGAAGGTATCCTCAACTCAAAGCTCCTTGGGTATACCTCCTCGGGTATAACTGACCTCAATCTGATTACTTGGGTATTACCTACCCAGTCTCCAAGCTTGCCAGAAGTGGAAGACAGAAAAGAGGACACTAGAGATCAGTGATGTGGTCATGATTGTTGATCCCTCTGGCCAGTGGGGAAGGTCAGCCAGGTGTTCCCAGTCGCATGGGCAGCCAGTGTGGTCATTGAAAGTAGGACTTACACACGAGTTGTGGCTTAATCCATTCAGCTCCCAGCCTTACCTGAGGATAATTGATGTCAGGATGCAGACCTTTTGTTAGATGAGAGAATACAGTCCCTAAATTCTGGGACGGCTGCACAAACGGCCCTGATGTTCTTGAATGTCCTGGATGAATCTGACCAATCGGAGTGCACAGTGTTACCGCAGCATCCCGTGCTGAGGCAGGAAACAGATTGAAAATAAAAAGCATATGCAGTGTGCATGTGAGAGTGGACCAGCTTCACTCTAACTAGTCCAATGACGCTTGATTGCCATTAAGTTCGATTTATGGTCGGTTACTGTGTGCATGTGAAGTAAGTGAATACTGATGATATATATTTTCTCTTGTAACTGAGAAATCGGCAGTTTTTTTGTGTTACAATAGTAGCCAATTAATGTCACGCCACCTGTGTTACCATTCCTATTTAGCATAATTCTAGGTATTTCTATGTTCTTCTTCAATGTGAGATGTTTATGTATTGTATACTGTGTTATTATTGTATGTACGTGCTATTTTGGAGATTATCAACATGTGGTGATCAGCCATTTTTCACATTTGTTATAGCCGCTAAAGCGCAGTTAAGCGGCGTTCACATGTTAGTAGTGCCCTCTTGTGGAGATGTAAAGAATAATCACCCAACATTGTTTAGTAATACTTTATTAACGTCCTCTTTCCCCCCCTAATTTTTTATTACTTCCTGAAGGTAATGACTGAAAAGTAGTTTGACCAACAGCATGCAGGCATTGTACATAATCAACCAATCATGGCGTGTGAGAAGGATCTACAGAGAGCGGTCAGAGCAATGCAAATATGCATACATATAGTGTATGAGGACTGTCAATAGGAAAACAAAGCCAAAACCCGGGAAATCCAGCGCAGGCATTGTACATAAGAGAAGGATCTACAGAGAGCGGTCAGAGCAATGCAAATATGCATACATATAATGTATGAGGACTGTCAATAGGAAAACAAAGCCAAAACCCGGGAAATCCAGCCAGGACATGTTCAGGAATAAGAGGACTTATGGTCACCCCACTTTTCTATACTTTTTTAACGTTACTAAGTAATTACTTTTTCAAAAGCATTACCTACCCTGCTGAAAAAAACAATAGAAACCATCACAGTTTCCATTAAAACCAATACAATTCCCATTATAACCAGTAAAACCATTACAAATTCTGTGACGGTTTCTATTGTTTTTTTTTTTAAATGTTTTTCAGCAGGGTACTCAGACATGTGATTTCTAATGCAGCATCTATCAAAGAGATATATCTATGTACACTTGTTGTTCACTTGCCATTTGCATTTTGCCTTTTGGACTGGATATACTGAATATGTATCGCTACAGTTTGGGATGTTAATTAGCAGCACGTCTAAATACCAAGTGAGCCACTGGAAGGTATCCCATGAGCCAGGTGTGAATTCAGTGATGTTTGTCAGATAGTGGTAGTGCCTTTGATTTTTGTATTATTCAAGAGCATCTCTAACATCAAAGAGATAAGATTAGTCCTAATTTGTCTCTGGTGGATAATTAAAACTCCCAAGGTTGCTGTAATTGACAGATAAATGGTCTCATGTGTTTATCATTTTTCAGTCTTCTTTGCTGAAGGCAGTCGAGTTCAGGCATGTCAAATGTATAGCTTAAATGTACTGTAAGCTGGTTGTGTAAAGGCGTCTGCTTAATGCACATATGTAAGTAAATTCTGATTAATGCGGAAGTCAGTGATCTTTGAAGGAGGCGCCGGAATTCCGGTGATTTGCGTCACCAAACACCCGTCTGCCCCCAGCGCGAGCGCAGCGATGTGAGACTCAACTCTACTCAACTCTACTCAACTCTGACTCGCGGTCTGCTTCTGTTTCGCGTGAGCGGCTCTGCTGGATAATGCACATCTAAAACTTGGTTGATGTTTTTATTTGACGGCCATGTACAGCTCGTCATTGATCGCGCATGTAGTTTTGCTGTGTGTTTTGTTTGAATGCTCGCTCTCTGTGCGGGAAAGTCTCAGAGTCAGACAGGTGAGCCAGATTTTCTCCTGTAACGCATAGTGAATGTTTGTAGATACGGTCAGACTTTTCCATGCTTTAAGTATTATTTTTTCGTGTTATATGCGAGTGTCGATGATTAAATGACCCATGTGTTTACAGGTAAACCTCGCACACACAGCCTACACATGGAAATCAATCATTAACACTGTGACACACCAACTGTTGTTCCATATGAAACTCTTCATTTACTTAAACTTCTGAACTCCGTTTAAATGTAATTAGATTTTTTTTTCACAAATTAATTTTTTATTTATTTATTTATTTAAATCATTGAACTGAAGCAGATAGTGATGGCAAAGCATACAGTACATGGGGAAAAAAGCATCCCATGAAGTGAGCAGAGCTAGAAAGAAGCTGACATATAAAAATATGAGAGAATTTTGATTTATCTAACATATGTTATTTGTTCATAATTCCCATACTTCCATTTGCGTTATTTCACAAGTTTTATGATGATTTTACTGTTATTCTAAACTGTGAGCAATAGTGATCATACTATTGCTCAGAAACGTTCACACGTCGCTGACTCAAATGTCCTATATATACCTATATTTTATACTGGCTCTAATACTACTTCAGTCAGTCCTGGTAAAGCTGCTTGAATGTGTTAATCAACTAAACTTTACTAAAGATGTGTCTCAGAGACAGTGTACTGAGCAGATACAACACTTCTATCACCAGAGCTCCGAGTCACTCAGATAAAGACACGTCGTAGGACGACACGGGTAACTCAGAGGAAAATGAAGAGGAGGTTTTGGTCTCCTTCAAATTCCCCCTCACTTTTGAGTGAATCTGTATCAATGTAACCTATGCTAGGAGTTATGTGCAAAAAGATTTAAAGCGTAAATGTCACAAAAAATTTGAAAGCATAAATATAGCGTACATCACTAAATTATTAATGACAAAGGAAAGCATCTGCTCTGCATTAAGTGCTTAGAGGTGAATGTATGACAAGAGTAGACACATTGACTAGTAACACATTACTGTCATTGATTTTCACTGTAATACACCTCTTACATACATGACATGCTATAACCCTCTTACAGTTACTGTTCTCATAAAAACTGTATTCAGTTACATTACATTCAGGATTCCAATTTAATATAGTCAGTTTAAAAAAAACGAACTTTCTCATGCGCTCCCTCTTTTGTGCTCAGTGATGGTTTGGAAGTTTAAGAGGGACTAGTTTGCTGTTGGATCAGCCTTTTACAAAATGGAAACACTAGCTTATATTTACAGTGTTTAAAGATCACAGTGTAGCGTTAAAGTTACCGTGTGTGCTGGGTAAAATACCTCTTACAACACTCATGGCACACAAAGCCAAAAAATCAGTATTAATATGAATTGCTGATTATTAGCTGTTTTTAGATCTGTAGTTGCAGCCCAAGCCCAGTGTCACTAACGGCGTCTGAGTGAGGGTTTTATCATGCCAAAGAAGCTCTCGTCTGAAGACGGTTTGAGTATTTGATTGAATGCTCTGTTGATGGTCTGCCCCTCAGACAGTAGTGTGACTGAATGTGTTTATTTGAACACTGCATGACTCTCTTCAGTCAGCTGTTGTTGCTTCTCTCAGTGCTCTTATAGAGTTGACTTCTGACAGCATGTTACCACATTGTCATTTCATCTCTTTCTAAACAGGAGCACATTTAAACTGCAATAATTCTGAGTCCTTAGGCAAAACTCTTGATGTTTGGGTACTTCATGCGTTTTTTACTGATCTGGTTGCTCTCCGAATATGAAAAGACCAAGTACAAATACCTTCCTAGAATAATTTGAGACCGATGGCAGACTGATCTCCAACACTGATTGGCATATTGTCTGAAGTGAGCCTTCTCTGCCCAGCATTAGCAGCATCACAGAAATGAACCGTGTATACATACGCTGTAGAAATAGCAGATCAGATTTGTGGCCGAGTGTGATGATCCCTCTGTTTGTTGTGGGCTTTATCAGGTTCTGGCAGTCTCGCAAAACACTTCAGCTCTTTGTTTCTGTTTTTATGAAAACTGGCAATCATAAAGCTTAAAAAGAGGGAAATAGTAAACAGTTTAAATCATATTGTAGAAATGTAGTCAAATACCTTTTACAAAGTAGTAGAAAGATGTCACTTAATGTGTTTTATCATATTTTAGTATGTATTTATAAAAGCAATAGGGTGTTAAATGTTCAGCTAGAGTCTCTTTACTAGATCTCTCTCTCATCGCAAGATATCCATATAAAACCAGTCAACATAAAACAAAAAGAAGTCAAAGGAGTATTAGGAAATAAAAGAGATATAGAAATAACAAATGACATAACACAGATGTTTGTTCTCTGGATGTAACACACAAACACACACACTCTAAAAAATGCTGGGTTGTTTCAACCCAATTTTGGGTCAAATATGGACTAACCCAGCTGTTGGGTTAAATTTTTTAATTACATTTTTAACCCAAAAGTTGGGTTAGTCCATATTTGACCCAAAATTGGGTTGAAACAACCCAGCATTTTTTAGAGTGTTCTCTCTCTGTCTCTCTAAAGGAAAGGAGTGGTGCTGGTAAGTAATGACACAATACATCACTTCAGAATGTCTGCATTGTTCAGTTCAGTATTTTACATGTACACTACAGACATGTACAGTAAAGTATGACGTTAAAGTGGGGACATTCAAGGAAGTATTTTGTGTCAAAACAGACTCGGTCTACTTTTTTTTTTTTTTACATGTTCCTGGTCTTATTCTGAACAAACTTTCGACATTGACACAGCTTTATGTTTGGCTGACTGATGTTATCACGTCATCTTGGTCTCTAAAGACCCCCACTCCAAAGAGAGTAAAGGCAGCTGTATTTGTATATGTACAGACAGTATGAGAAAATAATCAGCTCATAAACTCTCACTGTACTGAAGCGATTGCAACAGTGTATCTTTTTTCTAACAAAAGACTAAGCAGTACTGTTATCGACACTATCGGGTGAAAACAAACCTTGTACTGAAAGATGATATTGTTGTCTTCTGTAGAGCTGCTTTATAGAATTAGTTCATAAATGACAAATATTGCAACATTACCCCTGGTATTGAGCTGAATTGAATCAACATTAAACTGACTCCAGCAACACTGTTGTTTTCCTGTTTATAACTGTGAAGATGCTTTGAAACTAGCTGTATTGTATAAAGCACTATAGAAACCACTATTAGACTTCTGCTAGATGAACCCCAGATTAATAGTCCAGTGACTCTTTATTCGTTGTTTTAGACTGCTGTTGAATGTGATGCAGCTTTCTGAAATCTTGCTAGTTAGTGCAGTAATAATACATATATTTAAAAAATCCCACATCTAGTCAGTCAGACATGTTGTCCTCGATCACACGCTGAGGCCTGTCCTCTTTGTTTTGGCATGTTTGACTGAGAAGAGCGCCGGCTGCCTGCGCTGAGACTCTCCACGCTGCACTTGCAGGACCTGTGTGTCCGTGTGCGGCTCTCTGTCCGACCTCTGTGTGCGTACTACATCCCAGCTGATCCTATCAGTCATTACAGCAGTCCAGATATGATTACTGACGTCAGTGTCTCTGTCCTGTGTTTGCAGTGGCAAATGAAACCCTGATGATTGAGTTGAGCGACTCTGAAACGGGTGACTCCGACACGCTGCTCATGCGGATCCAGAGCAACACTGTTAGGGTACGTCTGTGGCCGACTCGCCTTTCTTCATGTGATTTAGTTTGAGTTCGAGCAAAGCTGTTTTTGCTTCAGTTTCAGTCTTTAGGCTTTTACTTCACATCAAGTCTCAGCCCAACACTTTTGCTTATTTATCATCATTTGTTTGCATGCTGATTTGCTTCACAGATCACTAACCACATTTATGGAGTCTGGCTCGCGTTCGATTTTACATTGTGTGGCTTTGTTAATGATTTTCAAGGCTGAATGAATGTCTCTCTCCACCAAGTGAAGATTTGCGGGAAACACAGTTGCCACCGAGCATATGAAAGTGTTTTTTCTTCCTCGTTGATAAACCTGTTCATTGTGCTGTCCTAAATGCATATTTATATATTAGTTGCATGCTGTTAGTTGAGAACCACTGGACTAGTAAATGCAAAAGATAATTTAATGTGAATGTGTTTTATTGGTTTACAGAAATGACTAGTGATGCATTGAAGCTCACTTCAGGATAGTTCACACTGATAGTGAGAAAGTCAGAAGTAATTGCATCCTGCTGAATGAGGCGTTGTTGGCGTATGTGATCTTTACTGTCTGCAGTGACATTGGTAAAGCTCACTAACTTTACTTTTTTTTATGCAACGTATGAGTATAGATTTGATCATCAGCTAGGCATGCAAGCGCTGTATAGTGTGTCGACTGCCTGTGTTTGCACCTGATGTCAAATGGAGTGTACTTTGAAAGGCTAGAGTGTACAACAATACACACACACACACTCTAGTATTCGTGTAAAACCCTTGCCACTTATGTGCACATTTTTCTTCTGAAGTTGAATTCGGCCGTCAGCTGCTCTGCTCTCAGTCAGTGTGAACTCTTCTTTAAGCTGAACTGGATCTGTGGCATTATAGTGATGCTGATGTATTTTCTTCTTTACCAGTGGATCAGCAGTAGTGGTGATCAGCCTCACACAGCTAAAATCCAGATGCGTGAACTGACATCCCATCAGGCCTTTGTGAGTGATTGCTTGAATAACCCTTTAAGTGTGAAGCGTGTTTGCAGTGGTTTTAGCTGTGTTTGTCTGTCGCCCTCCAGTGGACAGTGCGGTATGACTGTTTCCCAGCCCAGCCTGGATCCACCGTCAGCGTGTCTGTTCACATTCACAGCCATGAGCTCATCAGTGCATATTATGTCGTAGAGCACACAGGTCTCTCTCTCTGTACTACTGTCATAATGTCAGAACACAGCAGTGTAGCTGCATTCACATTCACTGTTTCCCATGTGTGTTTCTGATCCTGACGTTAAAGATCCAGTGCCCAAAGCCAGTGTTACTGTGGATGAGCATGCTAAACGCTTCACTGTACGAATGCAAACAGACCAAAGAGTGAAGATGAGCCTGTGCTATAAACGCTCACATGCAGAATGTTCTGAAATAATCCATTTACACGAGGTGAGTGAAATATCTTACCTTATGTAAGATCTACATTTTTGGAAATGAAAACTTCATAGTAAAAGAGAAACTCATTCTCATTGAATTGAAAATAAAACCACGTTAATATGCTAATTGGATCACTGTATAATATTTTTAATTGCATAAGAAGTATTTATACATCAGGCAAGAACTCATTGTGTTCATTTATGCTTGTTTAAATAAAAAAAACCGAAATATTTCTCCTTTTGAAAATGTACTGTACAGTTTCACACTGCATACACAGTGTTTCCGTAGATTAATATACGATTTATAAAATGACCTTATGTACTTAAAAAGAAGCTGTGGCCATCATAAAGTGTTTAAATCTTCACTGAGCCGTTGAGGTGTTGTGTTTGTGTTGCAGACTGACCCGACCGTTAATCTGAGCTTCCCTTACCTGGTACCTTGTGTCTGTGTGCAGGTGTGCTGCTCTTCTCTCTCACACACACACACGCGCACACACACACACATGATACTCACACACACACTCACTTTGTTGTTTTTGAAAACCTTTTTGCTCCTTAGTAATGTGTTCATTATTCTGTGTTCACAGCTGTGGTTTCCAGGCTCTGATTCCAGAAGAAACACTCAGTGTCCCTTAAAAGAGAGAGCGCTGCCACGTGAGTCATCTGATATTTGTGGATGCAACTCTGTGTAAAGATCATGCACAGTATATATAGATATCATTAGTGTTGACGTGCGTAATTGAAGTGATAACTCCACCAAAACATGCCTGATCCAAATGAAATCTCCATCTGATAGACGGGTGTGGATGGTGAAGAATAAAATGTCACCACGTTTGGTAAAGTGAATGTGCAGTGTGACTCTCTCCCATCAGCCTTTGTTCCAAGTGTTTGTTCTGCCTACAATTGCACAATCCTGTGGAAGCTTGTTTCTGCACGGGATGAAAAAAAAAAAAAGAAAGAATTGTAAGATAAAAAAAAGAGATATAGAGTACATAATTGTGAGGAGAAAAAAGTTGCCGTTACCTTTTTTATTTTTCTCTATTCTGTGGAAGAAACAAGCTTCCTTACATTCCGGCTGAACTCGAAGGCAGTGTGACATTTATCGATCACAAAGAAGGAACTGCTGTGCAATGAAAAATTTCAAAGATGGCTGGTAAAATGAGAGAAATGTCCATGATAAATATTAAAACTGAACAGCTGTATTATATCTTTATGAGTTGGAGCGTGAGGAACTCTGTTCACACTGAGCTGCTGCTTGTTTCTCTAACTGTACACCAGTCGGCTCCGTAGGTTCTGGACCTGGTCTTACTGTTGTCTAATGTAAGCAGTATCTATGGTGTGGCTGACTGACGGCACCGTCTCTGTGCCGCTCGCTCCTGCAGGTGGAGATGATATCTTGTCCTCGAGCTCTGCTACAGTTCTTGGCTCTGTTCTGTGTTGGGAGCCTCTCTGCCCCGCTGACCAATCAGATCCCTCTGTCTCGCTGTGCTGGCGAATCCACACACAGAACTCTTACTGTGTCCCCGCCCCCAACGCCAGCCTCCACGGGATGAAACTGGTACGTGACCATCCCACGAGCATCATAAGTGCACTGATGAACAGAGGTGGCATACTGAGTTCAGACTTACTGCATACTGTGCATAGTGCACATGTCAATAGTACATGAAACAGTAGGTCATATGCAATGATTTAGACAGCAGCATGTTACATTGTCCTGACATGACCTCATTATGTTACATATTTTGTGTAAAAGTAGTTTTTAACAGTCCAATCAAATGCGTCAAGAAAGATCTTCTCTCCCTAAAAATGCAACGTCAACTTAGATGCATTGCATATACTGTACATTTTGTCACTGAAGTATTTTATGCATGCTTTGCCCAGTATATTGCCCAGCAGTATGTTATGCTGAACACAGCCACTGAAAGCCTTTTGCTCTTTCAACAGCAATATAACGTGTCTGCTGTAGATAGACACCCTCAGATGTGTGTGAAGGTAACGCATGCTCCAGCACACATTAATGCATGTTTCAAATGTTCATGTTTTTCATGTGCATGTGATGTTTTGGTTGCAGTTTTCTCTAAATGGCAGTCGTCGAGTGTTCTGTCCGTTCGGGTCAGGTGAGGAGTGCGTGAGCGAGTGTGATGAAGAGTGCTGATGTCTGTCCTCCTGTCTGACTCCTCTGTCTGCTCTCTCTGTCAGAGGACCTCTCCGAGTGGAGCGTGACGGTCGTTCCTGGATCCCTGCACCTGCACCTGCACCTGAGGTCCAGCGTCGCCGCGTCGTTTGCTGCTCAGCTGTGCGCCAGACAGGGAGAGACATGTTCATCTCAAGGAAGCATCATCTCACAGCGGGTGGTTAGTAATCGATTTCCTGCTGTTTAAAGAGTTTCATTGCACATTCAGTTAGTGTTTGCATTCAGCAATGCATGAGAAAGAATGTGAAAGATTCTCGTATGTAAAAAGTCTGTGAGCATCTGTTGCCAAAGACCCTGACACATTTGTCCTTTGTTGTTTATTATAGGGTAGAATGTGCTTATAGTGGCTTTACATCTATAAAGTTTTAAAGCGGACAGAACACACACATCTCATGTTAATCTTGAGTACCTCCAGAGCAGTACTTGACCTTCATATCTCTGAAGAGTGTTTAGTTTGATCAGATTTATAAAAGACAGACAGCTTTACGCTCCTCTCTGAAAAGAGGCGTGTCGTGGGCGGAGCTAAAGCTTTCACGTAGCGATCGTCTGCAAGCTGTGACAACGACGTCAATAAAACCGGAACAAAAACTTTATTGACTTTAATGTTATTTGTTTATCAAACATTCGTCACTGAAACGCCGGGAACAAACAAACACACTGTTGCTGCTCCGGAGAAACAAACTGCATCCACTGTGTTCACTAACGCTGGGCTCTTTGGGAAGCTGAACAAGGTTCTCTTTCCCTCGCAACCAAAAACACTCTTCTTTGGAGACATTGTTCTGTGCAGCGCTGCCGAATGAAGCACATTGATGGGCGTCTCTCGCTCGCGCTCTGGTCGATGTGTTTGCTCTTCCGGGAGAATCCCGCCCTTCATGATGTCATACAGGGCCTTGTCTTTCCCAAAAAATCTTTCCCAAACTTATCCGAACCCTGAAGGAGTGTATTTGGCACAGAAATACTCGGTCATACGTCCAACTCGTTTTTTGAAACGGTAACGGTGTAAATAACTCAGAATGCATGAAATAGCATTAGACGTCTATGTCTTATAACGTCACTGAGGAGCGTTGCAAATCATCACTGAAGAAGTTTTTGCAACAGAGCTCAAGGCATTGATGATGATGATAGAATGTACAGTTTTAAAATGTGTGTAAATAGTAGATAATACAGTAGTAAGCTAGATTGTACAAGGCCAAGGGGTGAATGATGTGCTTATGCGGTTTTAATCCACTCTCTGCAGTGCTTCTAATAGTCATTAGTTAATGGCTGCATTCTGCACTACAGCATGTTTGTATAATAAGCACTAAACTATAGAGTATAACCGATTTCTTATATAGCTGTTCTTGCTTTTCTTCTCATGATAATTAAACATATTAATTTAAACTCAAATGTGGTAAGCAGCTGTGCAATAATGTACAAGGGGTGTGTTGTTATGGCAGAATAAAGCTTCAGTGTGATAGAAGATAGCTGCTTGTCCCTCACACACTGCACATACTGCTCTCCTCAGGACGGGGGCGCCACTGAGGCTGAGCTGAGCGTGCCCTTCCCCTTCCTCTCATCTGGACTGTGTGTGCAGGTAATGCCTTTCATTTACAGTCTGTCCGTTCAAACTCTTTACTGTTCATCTCTGCATATGTCGTACTAGCTTAGTTCTCATACTGTTTCTGCGGTATATAGTGAATGAGCTGCAAAGAACACTGTGACGTATCCCACAGTGCATGAATGAACTGGAAGTGATATCAAACACAATTTTTTGCATGAAAAATTTATAAATGTTTATGCAAAATAACTATTTATTTACATTGATTAAATGTGCAATGTATTGACTACAATGTAGCATACTACTGTTTCACATACTATTTTCTAATAATAGGCACTATACTGTATACACTATTGTTCAAAATGTTGCACTCAGTCAGTTGTTGCAGCTCATTGATGATAATCAGAAATGTTTCTTGAGCAGCAAATCAGCATATTAGAATGATTTCTGAAGATCATGTGACACTGAAGACTGCAGTAATGATGCTGAAAATACAGCTGCGCATCACAGAAATACATTACAGTTTAACAGAGATTCACATAGAAAACAGCTATTTTACATTGTAAAAATATTTCAGTTTTTCCTGTATTTTTGAGCAATGCTTTTTCAAAACACTGAAATATCTCCCCAACCCCAGAGCCTCTGTCTGTCTGTATGAGTGTGTGTCAGCTGATCTGCTGCTGTCTGTCTGTAGGTGTGGCGCTTGGATCTCCGTGGAAGACGAATCATTTGCCCTGACTGTAAGTAGAAACATCTGTAATCATTAGAGCACACTTGCCGACAGATGGATGTAAATAGTCGCACTCATCCCGAGCCTTCACAGTCACACACAGGCGATGGGGTCTCATCACTGGCACTTCATTGGCTCTTCTGGCTGCGGTGACCGTGCTGGTCTGCATCACGTGCTACCTGGTCAAAAGAAGCATATCAGGTCAGTCCATAGACATTTCTATTTGATTTTAGGCCGGAAGCATGCTCTATGAAACTACTCATACACAAAACGCTTGGTATATGCAATTTGTTGGCCAATTTGTTAAAAATGTTATTGTGACCCTGGTTAATTTCTGTGAGAGAGGATAAATGTCTTTGTTTCTGCAGTGTGGCGGAGCGGTAAGAGGCGTCCCGTGCTGCTGGTCTGCTCGTCTGATCATGCCGCGCACATCGCTGCCATCTGCAGTCTAGCCTCCGGCCTGCAGGGGAAGCTCTTCATGGACGTGAGGCTGGCGCAGTGGGCGTCCTCTGTGGCTCAGCTGGGACCCGTGCCGTGGCTGTACGGACAGTGTCAGGCGGTGCAGAAGGCGGGCGGTCTCGTCCTGATCGCCTGGAGCCCTGACGCCCACCAGGCTTTTCTGAGACGGGTGAAGAGCAATAGGGTCGCTGGATCGGAGTTCTCTGAGACTGGGCTGTACAGTGCTGTTGAAGAGGAAGAGCAGAAGAGCTGTGATGGAGAATGGATGGAGAAGCCAGTGGAGTCGTCTTCTATCACGGCTCCTGTGTTCAACGCCGCCCTCTCCTGTCTGTGGACGGGATTACATAGCGATGGCCACGCCAGGGGGTTTGGACTGGTGTGCTTCCAGGGTCTTAACAACAACAACAGCAGCAGCACTTACATCCCAAAACAGCTCCGCTGTGTCCCAAAGTACTGTCTCCCGAAGGACCTGTCCTCTTTAATACACAACCTGGGAGAGCCCACAAGAGCCCACGGGAGTGGCCGATGTTGGCCCCGTCTTCTGTCCAAAGCGCTGTCGTTCTTCATGTCACGTCAGCTCGCGCCCAGACTAGAGGCAGGACTCCCTGGGCCGGGTTTTCCCAAGAGCTCACGGAAATCAGTGCGCGGTACAAAGTGGAAGACGTGGAGGCAGAAAAAGCGGCGAAGTAAAGTGGTATCTGCGTGTTTGTCCAGAAAGGAATGCTCAAAGAAACATACTGCGCCAGAGCTACTAGGAGCTGCACACACGTCACTGAAATCATAGCAGGGTGAGGCGGCTTCTCTCTCTGACTGAACTCACTCTGTCGTCTTGTTCTTTGCATGCACCGGTACACAGAGGGAAGGAGAAAGCCAATTCAGAGGCATCAGAGCAGAGGTGATTCCAGCTTTACAGTCTGTCCAGCAGGGGGCAGAAACATCAAACTGCTGCCTTCAAGTCTTCCTGTGAGGTTCCTGGTAAACCACTGGCTCTGGACCCGCGCTGTGTCCAAGAGCCCTGCTGTTCAGCTTCATTTTCTTTGGAGGCCCCACCGATTCTGTTCAAGTCATTTCAAACAGATTCAGTCCGTCCCTGTTTTAGCTTGAACTATTCTAGACGATGCTTGAAACTTCGTATTGTTAGCACTTCTCATGTTATTGCCTGCTTAAGATGAATCACTTGTTGTATTGATTTACCAGACACTTTTATCCAAAGCGACTTAAAAATAATGAAATGAACTCCCAGCAAAGACTCAGAGCGGTTTGCATGGCTTCTGCTAGGGTTTTTCTAAAAATGAAACGCACCCAACCTGGAAAGTCTGTACTCAAAGGAAACCTACTGGTAACTGTGCCATTATGGTGCTGTTCACACATGATCAATCTGACAGCTGAAGGCAGCAATAAATATCCAGTAAGCATTCCCTCGAGGGAAGAACCAGTGCTGGCTGAAGATAAGACATTCTCTAGAAGATAACATCTGAAGAAGAAGAATTCATGAAAACGTTGTATTTTTGTATAAAGACTTGCTTCAGAGGACTTGTATTTGTATTGTACCACTGAACGTCAACACCTTGGAACAAATGTTAACCAGAATCAGCAATTCTGTGGTGTAAATAAATGCATCAAACATCCAAACTCTAGTTTAGCTGATTATTATTGTACCACAGCCCAGTTTAATATACTCAGACACATGATGTTTACTCTCGGTCTTTGTACAGCAAAAACCCGACATGTAAAACTGTTTTCATGTGGTCACAATGATCTTATCTTCCCATTTTTTCCCCCTTCAGAATCAGGGAACCCTCTTGGACCAATTTGACCAACAGTAAAATGCATGCAAATTCATCAGTGAAGCAGCAAGAGCGCATGTTTACGTGCATCAGAAAATTCATAAAAAGTAAGATACAGGGAGTCATCGATATATTCTCGTGGTTCTCCGAAAGCTATTTTCCCCCTAGAGCTATGCTGCGATCAAAACTGTTATGTTAGTGACATGCTACCAAACAAGTTTTCTCAACGGCCTGACAAGTTTGCAGACGCATCACGTGTCAGCAGAGCATTACGGCACCTGTCTGTCTCGATAACTGAAAGCTGGAGGTTATGCAAAATATACCAAAACTCTCATTTTATCAACAGCCTTCATCCATTTGCACCCACAGCAATGTCCCAGAGACGGAAAGCGTGTTAGGTTTCGGTAAGTTTCATGGCTTCTAGAAGAACATTACAAAACAAACCAATGATGGAGTAAGTGTTCGACTCATTTGGGTTTCAATTTGCTCTCCACCACCTTGATTATTTGCTAATGATTATTTATTTGACCCTTTTCTCGGACTGCAACAGAAAACCCTTACTATATTAAAGGGGTCCTATTATGCTCTTTTACAAAGTCTTGAATTTGTTTTGGGGGTGTACTAGAACATGCTCTCATGCTTGGTGGTTCGAAAAACGCATTATTTTTCACATAATTTACATTATTACAATACCTTTCTCCCCATCCTGGCACAAACGGCTCGATTAGTTCCGGCTTTGATGAAGGTCCGCCTTCCGAAAAACAAAATGTGTTGTGATTGGTTAGCTGTCCCAGTGCGTTGTGATTGGCAAACAGCTTAGACGGTGTTTCAGTACTGCCACGCCCCTTGCTCCGTTTTTCAACAAAAGCTTTTGGGCGAATCCGGCAGGCACTGTACTCCCTCATGTTGTGGAAGCTGTCCTCAATAAAATGCGCAGCACACAATAGCAAATTGGGGTTATAATGCTCAGGAACAGAGTTAAAAAATAAATTGCAACCACTGTTTCCTGACATCATCCGCTTTCGGAAGCCCAAACAAAGACGTTTGGGCATGGGGTGAAAAAAACAGCGTTTCTTAAGGTGGTCGCACACCGGACGAGAAGCGCTACGCAGTGTCGCATCGCGCCACGTCTTTAAAATTCGAACACATTATTTTCTATGAGTGTAGGCACACCAGCGGTGCCGTTCGGCGTCTGTCCGCGGCGCCCAGCTACGTCGTGTTATACTTGTTGTGATTGTTCTAGACATGCCGAAAATTTGAAGCTACAGCACAGCAGCTCTTCTTCTTCATTTTCTCTGATGCACTAACTCTGCAGCAACACTTCTTCTTCGTCGTCTCGTCTGATGCACTCACTCAACCAAGCGTTCTAACCACAACCTCGCCCCTCCCCAACCATTCGAATTTCTGTAGGTGGGAATTATTTGTAATGATATTCCAATGAGCCGCTTTGTGATATCACAAAGCCCAGAAAACAAACGCTGTAGTCCAAACGAGCCGTTCGTTGTAGTTCTTGAAAACGGATTTTTTTTAAAACGAAATATCTCCCTTTGGAGTGGACTTTGAGATTTGTAACTTTCTAGATCTTTTTTATGCCCAAACATACACACTACACACTGACTAAAATTAAAAAAGTGAAAAAGCATAATAGGACCCCTTTAAAAATGTGTACCATTTTATAGTTTAATTGATTAATTTCATAGATTTTTTTTTTATTATCCAAGTTATTGTTAGGAAAAATGCTACAGTAACTTCTACTGGCTGTGGCTATTTTAATTCTAATTATTCTAACAGTTTAATGCAAATATTTATTTCACGTGTATTGCTACAAAAATAAAATCACACAAATCAGGGTTTTAAAAAATATTTAAATATGCCCCAAAATTGGGTAGCAGGGTTGTAAATAATTCTAATAATTAAAACACAGTAAATATTTAGTTTAGTCTCCTAAGGCTGACAGTCAACATTTCCTGAAGATTAAGTTTTGAATTCTGTTCTGTGTCTTTTAATGATATTCTAATGGACCGCTTTGTGATATCACAAAGCCCAGAAAACAAACGCTGTAGTTCAAACGAGCCGTTCGTTGTAGTTCTTGAAAAGGGATTTTTTAAAAACGAAATATCTCCCTTTGGAGTGGACTTTGAGATTTGTAACTTTCTAGATCTTTTTTATGCCCAAACATACACACTACACACTGACTAAAATTAAAAAAGTGAAAAAGCATAATAGGACCCCTTTAAGTAATAATCATGTTCCTTATAATGTAAGAGTTTGCAAAAGTGCCAGCGTTGCTTGTGCACATGAGGAAAAAAGCAGGGATTTGTCTGGTGAAAACTGTGTTGGTTGGAGAAGAGAGGTTGAAAAATAAGAGAGATTGGTGACATCGGCTGAAAAAGTAAAGTTGAATCAGCAAGTTACTACGTTCTGACAAAAGATTACAAATACAACCTTGTTTTTTTCTTTGGACTAAGATGCACTGAGGAATGGCTTGCAGTAAGAGGGGAAATAGAGCTAAACTGACCTGATCTGTATCTCAAGATAAACATGAAGTGCCATTTCCAGCCCACTGCACTTCTATAATCATGACGCATTGAGACAAACATTCAGCTGAAAGAAATGTGGGAGGATGAAAAGCTTGTGACAACAGCTTATTTGATTAGATAAAACATAAAATGCACAAAATTGAATCAGAGCAGATGATACGCCCTACATTGTCTTTATGCACAGATGCTTGAATCACGTCTGACATCTATGGTGGGATACTAACTTTATTTTTATTTGATAACCACTTGACTGAGCCGCCTGAGCTATTCCACTTAAGAAAGAAAGTCACATCTGAAACCAAATAAGCAAATGATAAGAGTTTATAATTTTGGCCTGAGCACATCTCTAGCCTAGCTAACAATGTGTTTGAAAATCAACACTTTAATTTATTAATGGTTACATGAAGATATTATCCCGAGTTAACCGGTTCCTGTGGCCCTGAACTATCACAAACATTGTGTTGGCCACATACTAGGTGTTCAGCTGGTGTTCAGGCAGACACACACTATAGTTTGGTGTTTCGCACTACACAACAGCTTCTAAGATGTAAACTGAGTGCTTCAGGATTAGTTGGTGAATTTGCATAAGACCAATATAGTAACTGTGCTGTGCGTGACTAGCAAACATGCATGCAAAACAGCACACGGCACACCATAAACAAGCCGATTCTGAGGCGTGAGCGCTTGTGGACAGTCAGTTCTCTTCACTCATGTAATGATGATGCCTTTTTGAGGACAGCAGTCTTTGCTTTGTTTCAAGTAGTTTTGCTCATATCAAAGGTCACTGGCAAACTAAGCAAGAATACAGCCAACAAGTGACCGTGTTACTGTAAATGCCCAAATTATGCTTTAAATATAGTCTGTAAGACAAAAATATCCTGTACGTAGTAAGAAGAGTAAATGGTTTTGAATACTGAGAACAGCACTGGTGTGTTATTTTACATTGAAATGGGAAACTGAAGAAACTGCTGCATGACTGCCAACAATGCTGCAAGAATTTAATTGTAATTATTACAGTAACTGCCTGGATTTGATGAATACAGAAAGAAAAATCCATTTCAGTTTCAATTTAAAAGTACTTTATTGGCATGATTGAGTTTACATACAATATTGCCAAAGCACATACACAAAACAAGTAGTGACAACACATTGTAACACTAACAAAAACAGTACAAACAAACAGAAAAGGTGCAAAGTAATGGATAAAAATATAATACTAAAAAACATGTATATATTTAAATAATATATGAATAAACATTTATCCATGCATTATGAAAACAAAATACTGTAATATATAAATATAAAATCTATAATAAAATAGTTGAAGACATGGTTACGGCTTGTCAGTGAGATACAGTAGTCTGTCGGGCTGTATGAGTGTAGAGTGCTCTGTTTCTGAGTAAGAGTGTGAGGTGTTTGTGCTGTTGGGTGAGGAGGAAGAGGAGGAGGAAGAGGAAGCGTGTTCTTGTTTGTGTAAAAGTGTGAGGTGTTTGTGCTGTTGGGGGAGGAGGAGGAGGAGGAGGAGGAAGCGTGTTCTTGTTTGTGTAAAAGTGTGAGGTGTTTGTGCTGTTGGGGGAGGAGGAGGAGGAGGAGGAGGAAGCGTGTTCTTGTTTGTGTAAAAGTGTGAGGTGTTTGTGCTGTTGGGGGAGGAGGAGGAGGAGGAGGAGGAAGCGTGTTCTTGTTTGTGTAAAAGTGTGAGGTGTTTGTGCTGTTGGGGGAGGAGGAGGAGGAGGAGGAGGAAGCGTGTTCTTGTTTGTGTAAAAGTGTGAGGTGTTTGTGCTGTTGGGGGAGGAGGAGGAGGAGGAGGAGGAAGCGTGTTCTTGTTTGTGTAAAAGTGTGAGGTGTTTGTGCTGTTGGGGGAGGAGGAGGAGGAGGAGGAGGAAGCGTGTTCTTGTTTGTGTAAAAGTGTGAGGTGTTTGTGCTGTTGGGGGAGGAGGAGGAGGAGGAGGAGGAAGCG
This sequence comes from Sinocyclocheilus rhinocerous, assembly GCF_001515625.1. Classification (NCBI taxonomy): domain Eukaryota; kingdom Metazoa; phylum Chordata; class Actinopteri; order Cypriniformes; family Cyprinidae; genus Sinocyclocheilus; species Sinocyclocheilus rhinocerous. Next base: position 168,255 of record NW_015663484.1, read on the forward strand.
TGTTCTTGTTTGTGTAAAAGTGTGAGGTGTTTGTGCTGTTGGGGGAGGAGGAGGAGGAGGAGGAGGAAGCGTGTTCTTGTTTGTGTAAAAGTGTGAGGTGTTTGTGCTGTTGGGGGAGGAGGAGGAGGAGGAGGAGGAAGCGTGTTCTTGTTTGTGTAAAAGTGTGAGGTGTTTGTGCTGTTGGGGGAGGAGGAGGAGGAGGAGGAGGAAGCGTGTTCTTGTTTGTGTAAAAGTGTGAGGTGTTTGTGCTGTTGGGGGAGGAGGAGGAGGAGGAGGAGGAAGCGTGTTCTTGTTTGTGTAAAAGTGTGAGGTGTTTGTGCTGTTGGGGGAGGAGGAGGAGGAGGAGGAGGAAGCGTGTTCTTGTTTGTGTAAAAGTGTGAGGTGTTTGTGCTGTTGGGGGAGGAGGAGGAGGAGGAGGAGGAAGCGTGTTCTTGTTTGTGTAAAAGTGTGAGGTGTTTGTGCTGTTGGGGGAGGAGGAGGAGGAGGAGGAGGAAGCGTGTTCTTGTTTGTGTAAAAGTGTGAGGTGTTTGTGCTGTTGGGGGAGGAGGAGGAGGAGGAGGAGGAAGCGTGTTCTTGTTTGTGTAAAAGTGTGAGGTGTTTGTGCTGTTGGGTGAGGAGGAGGAGGAGGAGGAGGAGGAAGTGTGTTCTTCTGAACAGTTCCCTGTCGAAGCAGCCGCTCCTGAGGAACACAGGTGAGTCTCTCCTCCTGATCTACAGCTGCTCTATCATGCTTTAAATGGCTTCATAAACGGCCATGAAACATTATACATAAACACACATAAAATACGGCAGCTTTCATTTCTTTCAAATTGCTTTATACATATTTATATGCTTTATATGTTATATTATACTGTTATAAGATATAGTTATGTGTGGATTGTGTGTTCAAATAGCGATTCTTTTCACTGTAAAAATATGATCAAGGAAAAAAAGTTCAGCAATGTTATACAGGATTCAACTCTTTTTTTAAAAGTCAGTTTCATTTAAGTTGAGGTGACTTAGATACGTTGATTGTACTTAAAATTAAAGGCTGTAACTTTTTTTTTAAGTATTGATGCTACAAATTAATATTTGATTTGCCAGAAGCCATAGATCCAAAAGCTTTAAACTCTCTCTCTCTCTCTCTCTCTGTCTCTGTCTCAGAACAGTGGCTGGAGCTGTTGAGTTAGTTTGAATCAGACAGCATCAGTGTGTGTGTGTGTGTGTGTGTGTGTGTGAGAGCGTCATGAGTGTGTGGCCCCTGCTGCTGCTGCTGCTCTCTGTGCCGCTCTGGATCTTCACTCGGGCGCTGGAGAGGGTCGAGCTCCGCGCCGGTCATGCGCTCACCTGTGGACAGGTACAGTACGAGCAACACGGCTGGCTTCCTAGCTAGACTGTTCACTTTTAAAGTTATTAATAAACGATGATATCGAGACGAAAGTAGCTTCAATTAGCTGAAGACATAAAACTGTTTTAAACATGCTTCAGTCCTGCTTTCTAACAGTTGTTAATGTAGTACAGTTGACTCGCTGCAGTTCCAGACATGTTTGTACATGGATACAGTTACTGGGAATCTGGCTGTTTGCTGTGGGGCAGTGTGCGTGTGTGTGTGTGAGTGTGAGTGTGAGTGTGAGTGTGAGTGTGTGTGTGTGTGTGTGTGTGTGTGTGTGTGTGAGAGAGAGTGTGTGTGTGTGT
>NW_015663484.1:170151-170402 GCF_001515625.1 Sinocyclocheilus rhinocerous
AGAGTGTGTGTGTGTCTGTGTGTGTGTGTGCGTGGGTTATAGAGTGGGTGTGTGTGAGTTTTAGGAAGTTAAACATTTCCTTGTTTGCTGTGGAGAGTTGCGTGCATGTGTGCAGTTCTTCGGCACGCGAGAAGGGTCTGGCTGCAGCCTTGCACTCTCAGACTTGCACTCTCAGACTTGCACTCTCAGACTTGCACTCTCAGACACTTGCACTCTCAGACTTGCACTCTCAGACACTTGCACTCTCAGAC
>NW_015663484.1:170625-175625 GCF_001515625.1 Sinocyclocheilus rhinocerous
AGAGTGCAAGTCTGAGAGTGCAAGTCTGAGAGTGCAAGTGTCTAAGAGTGCAAGTCTGAGAGTGCAAGTCTGAGAGTGCAAGTGTCTGAGAGTGCAAGTCTGCAGCCAGACCCTTCTCGCGTGCCGAAGAACTGCACACATGCGCTCAGTGTGTTCTCTTGCAAAGCCAGCAGAGACATGCGACAACAATTATCTACAACAATCTATGCATATCACCACTTAAATACCACTACATTTGCACTCATATATAACTGTAATACAGTGTTGTTTTGCTTAAATGACAGTAATACAAATGTAATTATTTTAGATTTTATCCCTGAGTAGATGTAACCATCATTAAAATTAAAATGCTAAATTAGAATCCATTAAGTCTTAATTATCCTAAAATATAGGTGTTATTCTCTCTAAGCAAAAAAAAAAAAAGATGTTGTCATGAAATATTTTTGTCATGTGATATATATATGTCTGTGTGTGTTATAAATATTATTTATGTAAGTGATTTCTGTTAGTGTGTTAATGTGACTGAATTTTTGTTCATTGTTTTGTCTCTGTAGGGTATAATTTACTGCGAAGTAAATTCAGGTAAGAAAACCTAGATGGATGTGTGAATGAGTATATGACGGATGTTTCACCATTACCGGCAGAACTGTGCACTTCACTGCCTTCATTTGTCTAACTGTCTTGTCTTAGGTGGCCACACGTGCATTCAGGATGACGAGCATGTCTATGTGAGCAGTCTAGACGCCTACATCGTGCAGTGCCAAAAGCAGCAGACCTGGAGCTTGTGCTTGAAAGTCCTGGTGAACGTCACAGTCAGAGGTGCGTCATCGTAGTTGGTTTGGTTTCTCTGACCAGCAGGACTATTTCTTGAGGTGTGTTGATGCTGTGTTAGATGCAGATCAACCTGTGACGGGTGATGGCAGTGGTGAAGAGGCAGAGGTAATGCATGGAGGCGCTCATCAAGGAGACCTCGACAACATGACGTCTGCTGCCGCCGCTGTTCGTGTGTGTTACACGTACTCTTCACAGAGCCACTTCAGCATGCTCCGGTTCACAGTCCGTTCTTCAGCGTTTGATGACAAAGCTACACTGCAGGTCAACAGATGGTCTATCTATCTATCTGTCTGTCATCACATACCAATGGTCTACCAAGCAGAACACCTTAGCAACACTCTAGCAACCACATTTCAACTTTCAAATCTCTTTCATATCTCTCTTAGATCTGCTCAAGTATTCAGATAAGATAATGTTTGCATACCTTCAAACTGCAAGTTCTCTCAAGACTAGACTTACAGCCTCAGCTTCAGACGTTTTTCAAATTTTGGGCAAGGCTTTGTCAAGCTACCATTATATTTAAACCTTTTGTAGTTGCACTGGATGAGCTGATTGTTTCAGGTGTATGTGTTGTAGGTGTGGATGTCTTTAGTGGTGGATATACCGGAGGCAGAGCTCGGCAGTTCTGTCGTAGTCCATTCTTCATGCACTAACTCATGCACTCATGCACAAACTAAACTTGTCGATCTTCCTTCAATAGAGGAAGGTAAATATGCCATAAAACATGCACGCCTCTTTCACTAAGTATTTGAGACACATAAATGACTGCTGAACATTCGTTGATGGATGGCACCAATGCATTTTTCTCTTTCAGTGTGTTCCAAGGGTTTAGATGCCATCTTCTGTAAGGGTAAGTTAACAGGTGTCCAGTTTAACTGTCTAGTTTATGTGACTGGTAGAGTGACAATAATAAAGTTGCAGATCACGGGTTCGATTCCCAAGGCATCATGCATCCTGATGAAGCGTGTAGTTTGAACGCACTGTAAAGACTAGTTCATACTGCTTCAGTGAATGCCAACAAACTTTGTGTAAAAAGCAGCAACTGTAGCTACCCTGAAACCAAACACTATCCATTATGGAAAAGTTTACCCAAACGAGAAAATTCAGTCATATCGGGCAGGTCAGGGGAAAGTCACAGGTCACTGACGTAGTGTCATAAAAGTACATATTGTTTATTTCTTATGAGTATGAAGTATTATATACAGTACATGTAGTGGGGTTTTTCAAATATTTCAGCAACAATAAAAGTTAGATTCTTCAGCGTCACACCCTGGCAGCATATCATGAATATATCCCAAGAAAACATGACTTTAAAAAAAAAAAAAGTACTTATGCGAGTTGACAATTGGCTAAGTGTGCAATAGCACCAAAAGATAATTTGGGTGGCTCGAGAAATTCCTTTAAATCGGTAATTGCATAATTTACATATGATGTATTTACAGATCATACAGTGCCCTCCACAGTTGATACCCTCGGCAAATATGAGCTAAACGAGCCATAGAAAAATGTATCTTTCATTCAAAAATCTAACTTTTTATTAAAAAGTTGTATTTGTAATTAAAAGAATATATATAGACTCAGCAAAAAAAAAAAAAAAGGTCTCTCACTTCCAACTGCTTTTATTTTCTGCTAATTTCTTAATGTGTAAATATTTGAATATTTTTCAGAAAGGGAATAAGAAAGTGTGGGGGGCGGGGTGAGCATCTCATCCTCATGATTATGGCATGTTATAATGATCAGGTGATCAGGAACCCTGGACATCTTTCTTCTAGTGATTTTGAGTCAGCAGAAAGGTCTTACTGTCCAAAATTATTATAACTGTGAGCTTAATTGCCTGCTGGAAGGTCCACGGCCCAGTTTTAACTTCATGACAGGGTAATTTAGATGCTGATTTAATATCTGTTGGCACTTGATGGACCATGTATCCCAACAAGATGTCCAGCGCCTCCACCATACTTTATCACAAAGCTGGACTCAGTAACTAGGGAGGAACCAGGAATCCAAGAAATGCAAGGAACAAAACTGAGCACACCAACAAGACATCCATACATGGACAAGACCTGAACAAGAGCACAAGAAAACACAAGGGCTTATATACACTGGGGTTAACAAGACTAACTAGAAAAAAGTAAAAGTAGTATTTAAAGCACCACCTATGGTCTGATCGGGGTGTGTGTGTGTTTTTACAGTCTGTTTTGCTCATATTTACCAAGGGTGCCAATATTAGTGGAGGACACTGTAAATGCTTATCTGATTTAGTCAAAGAGGTTTTTTCATAGATCCGTTGGACTCATCAGTCATCAGTGGACCCCTGTGACCTCCTCTCATTGGCTTTGTTTTCCAGTCCCACCCAAGCTGCACAAGAAAACTGACCATGCGACAGGAGCAATAAAACTGTATGTGGCCAGTGCAGATGAAGAGCGTTTCCAGGAGTTTTCTGCATGCCAGAAGCTGGGCCGGAAGGGACGCTGTCTTACGGTGGAATGGGTATGTCACGCTGCTCTATAATACATTTGCACTTAATTGGTTCATTTAAATTTTAACTTCTTTCTCTGTCTCTTCCTTAATGTCAAGAATAATGCCAGCCATGAGTTTGAGCTTTTACCCAGCTCTGTCGCCCCCTGTCTGTGCTTTGAGGTAATGTTTATTTACATTTATTCATTTAGCAGACACTTTTATCCAAAGCGACTTCCAAGCGATAGATCATAAAGAGGCAATAAAACACAACAAGTGCTTGTTTGACAAAGTTTCAGGCATGGCTTAGAATAGCACAAGCTAGAACAGGATGGGGTTAAGGAAAAGTTGAATTATTGAATTAGTAAACAAATAAATAGAAAAGCATCATTAAAGTCATGCATACAAACATACAGAATAGATTTTTTTATATAAGTAACACTGACTAAAGATGGAAAGCTAATAGAGCGATGTTTATATTTGAACATGCGGAAACTATGTAAAAACTGTCTACCGAGAAAGTAAATATTAGTTATGTGGGAAGCTAGTATTATTATTATTGTTGCAGTTTTTCTTGCTCTTTAACTGATGCTTATTCTCTTTCTACTTTTGCATAGATTTGGGGAAACTTTCCTCGAACCGAGTATTGTCCATTTTTGAATGAAACGGGTATGGCATTCAAATATATTCAGCCGCACCTTGGTATAGTCAGAGTTTACAGGCTGGAAATGGCTTTCTAGTAGGAAAGTACTACTAGTACTACAGTAGTAGGAAAATTCAGACTTTTTTCATGTTGAACTGAAGAGAAGGAAAGACACAAGTTTCAACCTCCATCTCACAAGCTCTACAGATTTCCACTGTAAGCACATTTAAAATCAGAAAATGAGACGGTTTTGTTTGTTTTGGAGGAAATCATGGAAATGATATTCTTCTGTAATCTTGCATGCGACAGATGCTGTCCATAGAGCGTCAGCTCAGGAGATAACAATGCAGTCAGTGGCAGTGCAAGCACTGTAACATCATGAGTGTTTCGCTCTGGTTTCGTTCTCAGCTGTCTCAGGTGCCAGCGTGTCCGTGTCTTTGGCAGAGACTGGAACGCATCTCAAGGCTCTGGTCTGGAGCCTCAGCGCCCCCTGCAGGCTGGAGGCTCAGCTGTGGTTGTGTAGGAAGGGCTCAGGACTGGACAGCCGCTGCCATGCGGTCAACAGCAGATCTCAGGTCCACACCCGGCTGGACGACAGCTGGAAGGAGACTCAGCACAGACACTGGGTGCGAACATCTGCTTGAGATGTCAAATATGGTGCAGGACAAGTCACACGGGGAAGTTTAATAATTCGAGTTAGGGGGTCATTCAAATCACAAGAACGAGAACTGTATAAGCTATAGTAATCATGAGGCTTGACATGACAGTATAAGTAAACTCAAGTGTGCTTCTGAAGTATACTTCTCTTACACTTATTTTTCTTTCATCTGTTGCAGCAGTTAAAAGGAGAGTTTTTACAAGTGGAACGCCATCCTTCATTGTGTGTGCAGGTACCTAATGTGTATTTTATCACGTTTGCAGTTCATTTCTGACATACCTGTGTGTTTTGGGGAACTGGCAGCGTTGTGTCTCTTGTTCAGGTTAAAGTGGCAGGAATGGATGGTTTCCTGGGACCAGTATGTCCTTTTGAAGGCAAGAGCTCACATCCATTAGTCCTGCATAGAGAGCA
>NW_015663484.1:179758-204972 GCF_001515625.1 Sinocyclocheilus rhinocerous
ACTCTGGAATAGCCTTCCTGATAATGTTCGGGGTTCAGACACACTCTCTCTGTTTAAATGTCAGTGCTGGTGCTGTGCTCTCTCCTGTCTGTGGGGACGATGAGGACGGCACACTGTCAGACCTGCCGCAGACTCACTGACAGCTTCACCAAGGTCTGTGCCACTGCTGCCTTTAAACAAGACAGCATCAGATATATTCACCATACAACATATGACTTTGTAACTCACTTCAGAGTGAAATAGGGTCTTCAATGAGCTTCAATTAATATGAAAAAAAAAGTAAATGACAATAAATTTAAAAAAGATAAATATCAGCACACTGAAAGTTACAGACAGTTTATTTACCAAAAACCAGTGCAGTGTTTCAGTCAGTCAGGTCTTCATCAGGCACAGTCCTCATCCTCACGAAGACCTGACAGCTCCAAATATTGCACTGATTTTCTAAATAAACCTTCTGAGCTGCAATTAATAATTTTTTTAATCTACTGTATGTAATTTATAATGAATGTGCAGACATTCAGAAAAGACAACTTTTCTGTTAGTTTTGTTTAAACACATTATTTTATATGCACAAAGCATAACAAAACATAGAAATAAACAACAATATCCAACAAATATTTTAATATAACATTTTAATATAAAAATCTTACAAATAACAGAAAACCATCACATTTGCGGTTCCTAAGACAGAGAAGAATTGTGAAACTATTGTAATCATCAAAATCACAGTCTGGTTCAGTTTCACTAGTGAAATCTTTGCAGATATATTGTGAATGTTTGGCCGGCCTGCTTGAGCACCAGTGTGTAATAATCTATGCATCATTCTCTAAACCCAGTGTGAAGGTCTTACATGTTGACAGGAACGTTGTTCAGTTCAGTTCGTTGATGGTGCTTCTTTCATTAGGGTTTGGAGCGAACAGCCAATAAGAACTTTGGAGGAGGGAACACAGCTTGGGAAGAGGAGAAGCTGGCGAAATATGCACGCAGGTAAACATTAGGGTGGCCCTTATTGGGGGGTACTTTTTTTAATTGGACATGATAACCTCTCACCCCCTCATTTCTTTCTCCATTAGAAGCGTGTAGTGTATGCAAAATACCATCCAGATTATTTGTCATTTAGGGTATGCTCAAAGAATGTATCTTTTTAATGAACAGGTACTTCAAGATCTGATTGGTGATATTAGCAAAGGTTTTGTTCACTGATAAACTTTTGACTGTTTCGATATCAGATGACTCTCTAACCATTAGGCCACAACTGCCCCTTTGTTTCTGCCACTGCTCCGGGTGTGTGTTCACGGTGTGTGTGTGTGTGTGTGTGTTCACTACTCACTGCTCTGTGTGTTTGTGCACTTGGATGGGTTAAATGCAGAGCACAAATTCTACATAATTAAAAAAGAGAGACTGATCAAACAGGTTCTGTTGAGAGTGTAAGTACATTAAGGACAGAAGTACAGAACACATTATTATCTGTTCTCTGAGTAAACTTACCTGCGTGTCATTGATGTGGGAATTGTTGGTTGACATGCGAGATGTTGTATGTATGAGAATGTGTTGTGTGTGAGGTTACAGACAGCAGGAAGCTCCAGACCTGTTCGACTGGCTGTGCATTGAGGAGCTCAGACTCTGCTGCCCATCTGGACACTACGGGCCTGAATGTGCAGGTGATCACACACACACACGCACGCATGCGCCGCACACACACACACCAGCTGTACGACACGAAGCCTACTGTGGAGCAGCGTTTAGCTAATGTGCTTGACACACTACTGATCTAGTAACGGATAATGTTGGTTGAAGCTTGTCAAAGTGGACAGGACAGTCAGATTTGGTTGTGAAGTCGTAGCTGAGATTTGAGATTTTGCACATTCTAAAACCAAATGAAAATCATATTTATTACTAATACCATGTAATTTTATTCACTGATCTCTGGTCAAACATCGTTTTGTAATATTGGCCCCCAAGCTAGGTAATTTGAGTATCTCTGCCTTACAGCTACTCAAATAATGTCATATTTGCTCAGATACACCAAATCGGCTGATCAGCTCTTCCATATTTTCCACAGAAGCAGTGGATTGGTTATGTTGACTCTTATAGGGATAGTTCACCCAAAAATGTACTCGCCCTCAGTCCATCCAAGATGTAGGTGACTATTTTGTCTTTAGTAGAACAGTAATGAGGATTTTTAGCTGAAACTGTGGTTCTTGGTGATTCATAAAATACAAGACAGTGGGTACTGGCATTTTGAGAGTCTAAAAAAGCACATCAGGCAACACAAAATTAACTCCTGATGATATATTGAGGTCTTATGAAGAAACGGAACATTATTTTCAACATTATTACCTGTAATCCAGAGCCTCAAACAAACTGGGAAATCTGATTCTTTTATACGAACTGGTTCTTTCTGATAGTTTGTTTCAAATGAACTGGTTCATTTCACTAGTTAGTTTACATTATCACACAATGATATCACGGATACGCAATTATATTATTAAAGCACCCAGTAATGATGTGACACATGCATGTTTTACATGTCTAAAGCATATAACGTGAATAAACTTGTCTTAATCAACTCACCTTTTTACATAAACCATGAGAAACCATAAAAACGTTCATTCAAATGTGTTGGGTTCACGCATGAGCATATCAGCAGCTCATCTGTCTTCAGTCCGAGTCGAACGGTTTTCTCAGTTCAGTGGCTGTTGGATGAAATTAAATTAAATTTTCATTTTTGGGTGAACTATCCTTTAAAAGCTGGGTTCCAGTTCATCCTTGCATGTGCCTGTATGGATTTCACACACAGATATCAGCAGAGAAGCTGCTTCTGTGCTTGTGTCTGTGTGTGTGCAGAGTGTCCGTCAGGTCCTGGAGGAGTGTGTGGAGGTCTGGGCCGCTGTGAGGGTGAAGGCACGTCTGGGAGACGGAGACTGTGTTTGTGACCCGGGATACTCTGGGGTCCTGTGTCAGGACTGTGCCCACGGATACTACAGAGAAAAGAGCTCCAACCACACACAGCCACCCTGCTCAGGTAACCGTTCTCAGGAGCCTACGGGAAACACGATGCAGAAACATCTGATCACTAGTGTGAATGTGTGATGTGTATATAACATATGTTGCATATTTTATTCCATAACTTTATTCCACTTTGACTAGAACGAGACTCATATTCAACTGACATGCAAGTTTAAAGAAGCATTGCGCAAATAAACAAATGCATAGAAAGAGAGTTGTTGCAGAAGAATCAGTGCTAAAAATCTGCTGCAGCGATGAAATGGATTCGAAGAAAGAAAGAAATGAATGTCGTAAATGTTATCAAGCGCTGAACCACAGTTGACCTGCTCAGTGAACATCATTCTCATATGAGGATATTGACTGTTCAAATGTCTGTCTGTTTTATGCAGCTTGCCATCATTCCTGTAAAAAGTGCACAGGTCCACAGGACAACAAGTGTCTGGACCGTAAGCCTGGATGGATCCTTCACAGCAATAAGTGTGTAGGTGAGTTCAAAAGCACTTCTACAGAAATACAAACTCATTTGGAAAGTGGTTTGAACAAAAGTCATATTTGTAAAAACTGGCGTCTCCTGGGTTTTTCCTACTCAAACTGATTTAGAGCAATCGTTGAAACATCTTTAGTTAATGATTCACATTTATGTTGTTCCAAACCCATACGAGCTTCTGTGTGGAACACAAATGGAGATTTACGACACAAGCACACAGTGACCAGAGGATGTCAGGCTTCACATAGAACTATTATGAAGGACTGCATGATTGATCAGAATTATAGGGCTGCCCCGACTAAAGATTTTTCATTCATTTAAGTCATTAGTTGACTAATGACATGTTTATTTTAATTTAATTACTTAAAAATATTTCATTATTTGTTAATAAACTAGTGATTTCTGAGTCAGAGTCGGCTGGAAATATGAAGTTAACGTTGCTGACTCGCCGTCTCCGCAAGTGCAGTGGATGCTCACTTTTGTGACGTGTTCCAGTTCACAGAGACCGAGACAGCAGAAAGCGCAGTCTGTTTGTTTTCTTTATTTTACAAAAGCACAACGTTTTGTTGATATTGTGAGTGCATGCAAATAAAAGTAGAACCTTTACAGTTTTGTATGATGTATTACTCTTATCTGCATGAGCAAAAATGGCGGTGTATTTTAAGTTATTTCCATTGTTATTAGCACAAACAATTGGATATGTGCCTAATAGCGCACATTTATCTAGTTAACATACCATGTAAAGTTGCTACTACTTTACATTTTTCACTTTCAAATCAAAAGCCATACAGTGGGTATAGAAAAGAATCAGCCCCCTTTAAAATAATCACATTTTGTTGCTTTGCAGCCTGAAATGAAGATGGACACAGTTTTTGTTTTATCCAGCTGTATTTACTCAGTGCAACTTAAAACGTCCAAGTGAAAGATATAACACCAACATATCAGAAGAAAACAAAACAAAAACTGAATCACTGAGTTGGAAAAAAGATCACCCCTCTCCTAAAAATGGCTTGTAAACTCAATCAGGTGTAGCTCATCACCTTCTCAATGGCACACAAAGCCATTTGACTTGGTAAGACACTGTCAAAAGATTTCTGGGATAACGTTGTGGACAGGCACAAGTCAGGAGATAAGAGACAAAAACATTTCAAAGGCTTTATCAATGCTAGAGGAACAGTGAAGTCTATTATGAAGAAGTGGAAGGTATTTGGTAAAACACAGACCCTCCCTGGATCAGGACGTCACTCCAAGAACGAGCAGGTGGAAACTGATCAGAGAGGAGACCAAGAGCTACAGCAACTCTGAAGCAGCTGCAGGAATTTATGACAAAGTCGCCTCTCCCCTCATTGTGTGCATGTGACAACAATATCACAAATTCTCCACAAATGTGGCTTGTATGGGAGGGTCCAACACAGACCCTCCCTGGATCAGATCGTCACTCCAAGAACGAGCAGGTGGAAACTGATCAGAGACGCGGCCAAGAGCTACAGCAGCTGCAGGAGTTTATGACAAAGAATGGCTTTGTGTGCCATTGAAAAGGTGATTTGCTACACCGGATTGAGTTTACAAGCCATTTTTAGGAGAGGGGGTGATCTTTTTTTCCAACTCAGTGATTCTGTTTTTTATTTTTGTATTTGTTTCTGACATGTTGGTGTTTTATCTTTCACTTGGATGTTATAAGTAGCACTGAGTAAATATAGCTGGATAAAACAAAAACGGTGTCCGTCTTCATTTCAGGCTGCAAAGCAACACAAAGTGATTATTTTAAAGGGGGCTGATTCTTTTCTAAACCCACTGTATTTGAGGCAGCTCAATGATATCCGAACGTTTGCATTTCCTGTCTGATATACTGTAATTACCTCAAGGACCAGCCATTAACGATCTGTCCGTCACGGACACAGACCTTTTTTTTTTTTTTGTGCGATTAAGTGACTAATAAAATTTTGCCGACTAAGCCGCTTCTCATTGACTAATGTTTAGTCAACTATTAGGGAGGCAGACCTAATCAGAATAAAACTGAAATCATAACATGGCTTAGTGCGATTACCAAATCACAAATGCGCTGTGTGTCTCAGTGTGAAGCGCGGCACTGGGTTCATTTACACCCGAGCAGCTCATGATCCGGTGTTTTCAGTGCGACTCTCAGTAAATGCTGTGAACTGTAAATGTACTGTTGGGAGCTGATCAGACATGGTCACTGTGAACTGTCGTTGTTTTTTTAGTTTTTTGTGTCCCACAGAAGAAATTCATGATTTCAAACAACATTATGGTGAGCAGATAATGACACCATTTGCTAGATTATAATTATTCTCAACTGCAGCAAGACGTGTATGCTGCCTTCCATCAGCAGTGTACTATAGCTCTTTATCTTTGTGTGTGTGTTTACTGCAGATGTGGATGAATGCGGCACTGAATTAGCTCGTTGTCCATCCAACACATACTGCTTCAACACAGATGGCTCTTATGAATGCAGAGGTCAGTCTCACGCTAATGCTCACGAATGCATGCTGTGTTTGAGTGTGCACTCATAAAGCTGTGTGTAGGTTGTGATCAGGCGTGTGTGGGCTGCATGGGAAGCGGACCTGCTCGCTGTAAGAAATGTGCTCGAGGTTTCAGACTCACTGGAGCAAAGTGTCTAGGTAAGTGTGTTTTTATGGACCATTTCTGGACAGCTTCTATGAACCTTATTTTAGCCATCAGAATCACAAGCATCAAATGTATCTCTCTGTCTTTCTCAGACATCGATGAGTGTTCGGAGAGAGCCATCGCCTGTCCTGGACTCAATGAAGCTTGTATAAATGAGGAGGGCTCGTTCCGCTGCGAGTGTGCGGAGGGATTCAGTCGACGGGACAGCATTTGTGTGGAGAATCTGCCACCGAGTGAGTAAACACATGCTCAAGCCCAACGCTTCCACACTAAGAGTATGACAAAATGAGCTGAATAAAGCATGAACTAGTTTGATGAACTGTTTTCAATGTCACAAATCATTGCATTTCCATCAGCACCAACACAATTTTCTGATGGATGGTAATATTAAATCAGTAGTTAAAAATGATCAGTCTGTCATCATTTACTCTCGTGTCATTTCAAGGTGAGATAAACATCAGTGATGCTTTGCCGCAAGCAGGAACTGCAGGAGCAACTACGGATGTGATATACAGTATATATATATATATATATATATATACAGTTTATCTGCATGAGCAAAAATGGCGGTGTATTTTAAGTTATTTCCATTGTTATTAGCACAAACAATTGGATATGTGCCTAATAGCGCACATTTATCTAGTTAACATACCATGTAAAGTTGCTACTACTTTACATTTTTCACTTTCAAATCAAAAGCCATACAGTGGGTATAGAAAAGAATCAGCCCCCTTTAAAATAATCACATTTTGTTGCTTTGCAGCCTGAAATGAAGATGGACACAGTTTTTGTTTTATCCAGCTGTATTTACTCAGTGCAACTTAAAACGTCCAAGTGAAAGATATAACACCAACATATCAGAAGAAAACAAAACAAAAACTGAATCACTGAGTTGGAAAAAAGATCACCCCTCTCCTAAAAATGGCTTGTAAACTCAATCAGGTGTAGCTCATCACCTTCTCAATGGCACACAAAGCCATTTGACTTGGTAAGACACTGTCAAAAGATTTCTGGGATAACGTTGTGGACAGGCACAAGTCAGGAGATAAGAGACAAAAACATTTCAAAGGCTTTATCAATGCTAGAGGAACAGTGAAGTCTATTATGAAGAAGTGGAAGGTATTTGGTCCAACACAGACCCTCCCTGGATCAGATCGTCACTCCAAGAACGAGCAGGTGGAAACTGATCAGAGAGGAGACCAAGAGCTACAGCAACTCTGAAGCAGCTGCAGGAGTTTATGACAAAGAGTGGTCATTGTGTGCATGCGACAACAATATCACTAATCCTCCACCAATGTGGCTTGTGTGGGAGGGATGAAAGAAAAAAGCCACTCCTCAAGAAAGGCCACACGCAGTCAGACTGAGCTTTGCCAAAACACACCTTGAAGAATCTGAGGCAGATGAGACTAAAACTGAATTATTTAATGGCTTTGTGTGCCATTGAAAAGGTGATTTGCTACACCGGATTGAGTTTACAAGCCATTTTTAGGAGAGGGGGTGATCTTTTTTTCCAACTCAGTGATTCTGTTTTTTATTTTTGTATTTGTTTCTGATATGTTGGTGTTTTATCTTTCACTTGGACGTTTTAAGTTGCACTGAGTAAATACAGCTGGATAAAACAAAAACGGTGTCCGTCTTCATTTCAAGGCTGCAAAGCAACACAAAGTGATTATTTTAAAGGGGGCTGATTCTTTTCTAAACCCACTGTATTTGAGGCAGCTCAATGATATCCGAACGTTTGCATTTCCTGTCTGATATACTGTAATTACCTCAAGGACCAGCCATTAACGATCTGTCCGTCACGGACACAGACAGTGTCTTTTTTTTTGTGCGATTAAGTGACTAATAAAATTTTGCCGACTAAGCCGCTTCTCATTGACTAATGTTTAGTCAACTATTAGGGAGGCAGACCTAATCAGAATAAAACTGAAATCATAACATGGCTTAGTGCGATTACCAAATCACAAATGCGCTGTGTGTCTCAGTGTGAAGCGCGGCACTGGGTTCATTTACACCCGAGCAGCTCATGATCCGGTGTTTTCAGTGCGACTCTCAGTAAATGCTGTGAACTGTAAATGTACTGTTGGGAGCTGATCAGACATGGTCACTGTCGTTGTTTTTTTAGTTTTTTGTGTCCCACAGAAGAAATTCATGATTTCAAACAACATTATGGTGAGCAGATAATGACACCATTTGCTAGATTATAATTATTCTCAACTGCAGCAAGACGTGTATGCTGCCTTCCATCAGCAGTGTACTATAGCTCTTTATCTTTGTGTGTGTGTTTACTGCAGATGTGGATGAATGCGGCACTGAATTAGCTCGTTGTCCATCCAACACATACTGCTTCAACACAGATGGCTCTTATGAATGCAGAGGTCAGTCTCACGCTAATGCTCACGAATGCATGCTGTGTTTGAGTGTGCACTCATAAAGCTGTGTGTAGGTTGTGATCAGGCGTGTGTGGGCTGCATGGGAAGCGGACCTGCTCGCTGTAAGAAATGTGCTCGAGGTTTCAGACTCACTGGAGCAAAGTGTCTAGGTAAGTGTGTTTTTATGGACCATTTCTGGACAGCTTCTATGAACCTTATTTTAGCCATCAGAATCACAAGCATCAAATGTATCTCTCTGTCTTTCTCAGACATCGATGAGTGTTCGGAGAGAGCCATCGCCTGTCCTGGACTCAATGAAGCTTGTATAAATGAGGAGGGCTCGTTCCGCTGCGAGTGTGCGGAGGGATTCAGTCGACGGGACAGCATTTGTGTGGAGAATCTGCCACCGAGTGAGTAAACACATGCTCAAGCCCAACGCTTCCACACTAAGAGTATGACAAAATGAGCTGAATAAAGCATGAACTAGTTTGATGAACTGTTTTCAATGTCACAAATCATTGCATTTCCATCAGCACCAACACAATTTTCTGATGGATGGTAATATTAAATCAGTAGTTAAAAATGATCAGTCTGTCATCATTTACTCTCGTGTCATTTCAAGGTGAGATAAACATCAGTGATGCTTTGCCGCAAGCAGGAACTGCAGGAGCAACTACGGATGTGATATACAGTATATATATATATATATATATATATACAGTGGGTACGGAAAGTATTCAGACCCCCTTAAATTTTTCACTCTTTGTTATATTGCAGCCATTTGCTAAAATCATTTAAGTTAATTTTTTTTCCTCATTAATGTACACATAGCACCCCATATTGACAGAAAAACACAGATTTGTTGACATTTTTGCAGATTTATTAAAAAAGAAAAACTGAAATATCACATGGTCTTAAGTATTCAGACCCTTTGCTGTGACACTCATATATTTAACTCAGGTGCTGTCCATTTGTTCTGATCATCCTTGAGATGGTTCTACACCTTCATTTGAGTCCAGCTGTGTTTGATTATACTGATTGGACTTGATTAGGAAAGCCACACACCTGTCTATATAAGACCTTACAGCTCACAGTGCATGTCAGAGCAAATGAGAATCATGAGGTCAAAGGAATTGCCTGAAGAGCTCAGAGACAGAATTGTGGCAAGGCACAGATCTGGCCAAGGTTACAGAAAAATTTCTGCTGCACTTAAGGTTCCTAAGAGCACGGTGGCCTCCATAATCCTTAAATGGAAGACGTTTGGGATGACCAGAACCCTTCCTAGAGCTGGCCGTCCGGCCAAACTGAGCTATCGGGGGAGAAGAGCCTTGGTGAGAGAGGTAAAGAAGAACCCAAAGATCACTGTGGCTGAGCTCCAGAGATGCAGTCGGGAGATGGGAGAAAGTTGTAGAAAGTCAACCATCACTGCAGCCCTCCACCAGTCGGGGCTTTATGGCAGAGTGGCCCGACGGAAGCCTCTCCTCATTGCAAGACACATGAAAGCCCGCATGGAGTTTGCTAAAAAACATCTGAAGGACTCCAAGATGGTGAGAAATAAGATTCTCTGGTCTGATGAGACCAAGATAGAACTTTTTGGCCTTAATTCTAAGCGGTATGTGTGGAGAAAACCAGGCACCTGTCCAATACAGTCCCAACAGTGAAGCATGGTGGTGGCATCATCATGCTGTGGGGGTGTTTTTCAGCTGCAGGGACAGGACGACTGGTTGCAATTGAGGGAAAGATGAATGCGGCCAAGTACAGGGATATTCTGGACGAAAACCTTCTCCAGAGTGTTCAGGACCTCAGACTGGGCCGAAGGTTTACCTTCCAACAAGACAATGACCCTAAGCACACAGCTAAAATAACGAAGGAGTGGCTTCACAACAACTCTGTGACTGTTCTTGAATGGCCCAGCCAGAGCCCTGACTTAAACCCAATTGAGCATCTCTGGAGAGACCTAAAAATGGCTGTCCACCAACGTTTACCGTCCAACCTGACAGAACTGGAGAGGATTTGCAAGGAGGAATGGCAGAGGATCCCCAAGTCCAGGTGTGAAAAACTTGTTGCATTTTTCCCAAAAAGACTCATGGCTGTATTAGATCAAAAGGGTGGTTCTACTAAATACTGAGCAAAGGGTCTGAATACTTAGGACTATGTGATATTTCAGTTTTTCTTTTTTAATAAATCTGCAAAAATGTCAACAATTCTGTGTTTTTCTGTCAATATGGGGTGCTGTGTGTACATTAATGAGGAAAAAAAATTAACTTAAATGATTTTAGCAAATGGCTGCAATATAACAAAGAGTGAAAAATTTAAGGGGGTCTGAATACTTTCCGTACCCACTGTATATATACCAGATCAGACTTCACCTGCAGAAGGGGTCCAACTGTGATCTCTCATTAACCACAACCACCTTGAGCTAGTCTCTGCTGCCGCTGCTATCTCCCGGTGGCCTTCCTCAGTCGTTTAGGTTCCAACCCAAGCTACTATAAGAAGTAGCGCACAGATGTAGCTGGGAAGCCGCGGGAACCAGCTTCAATAGGGAACAAGGCTGCAAGCCATCCTTTAGTAGAAGCCTCATCAATCAGATCATGATACTTAGCCTTCTTCAGCTGATGGCTAGCCTGTCCTCCTGGGGCACAGTGAACTCAACTACCAAGATGGTTCTTGTGCTCCTGGACAGAAGAACCATGTCTGGTCGAAGTGTGGTCACGGCCACTTCTTCTGGGAAGACAAGCTTCTTTCTTTCAGAAGCTTGATACAAAATAGAGGGTGGGGTACTGTCAGTTCTTCTTAGCTTGGGAACCTTGTGTCCTTGCCTTAGGAAACTGACTCCTCTGGGCCGTGGTGCCTGATATTGATTGGCTTTAACCCTCTAGAAGTCTGTCCACTTGGCGATTTCAGCAAGAACCTTGTCATGTCTCCATCTGTAGTGGCCTTCTCCCTGTGCCTTGGGACTTCCTGTTAAAATGTGGTTCAGGGTGCACAGGGCTGCTCCACACTGCTTGCAGGATGGATCCTTGTCTTTGCTCCATATGTTTAGGTTGTTTGGAGTTGGTAATAGGTAAGCTACAGCACGCAAGTGGAAGGTCAATTTGCCCTGGGCAGTACTCCAGAGTTCCTTCCAGGACAGCGGACAGCGAACGCTCGAGTACCTGATCCCACTGCATCCACTGGCTTTGATAGGCGAACCAAACTGCTCTTAGAAGCCGGCCTTCTTCTGCAGCCCTCTGCACCACAAGTGTCCTCTTACCTTTGGCATCAGCCTTACTCCAACTCTTGGTTTTGCAGTTTCCCAGTTGTCCTTGGCAGACCATGCTGATGATTTCCTGATGTTTCCAGTACGATTCCGTTTCCCTCACTGCCTCCCGTGGCTTCCGCTTTCTGCCACACTTGACAGTTTGGTTGGCATGTTGAGCTTTCTCATCTTTAGACAGTAGCAGTGTGCTGACTGCCCTGGCCTTGGTGGCTTTGAATTCTTTGACCATCGATGAGACTGGTAAGAGGAGCTTGGATGTCTTGCTGTACAGATTGACTGAACACCCAGCTATCCATCGCTTCCGCCTGAGTCAAGGGGAAGTCGTATAGCAGGAATGGCCAATGTTGCCATACTGGAAGAACTATACCTTAAACCTCCCAAGCAGCTGGCTGTTGTCAGTTTCCTTGAGCCAAATGGTCAGTTGAGCTATGGTATCCTTAAGATTGGTGCTGTCCTTCAAGCGGCTAGTCATAGTACTTTCCCAGGCATCAAATTTTTTGGGTGAACTAACATTACAATTCATAAATGTCATTAAGGTTGAACTGAACTAACATTGGCTTGTATTAAAATCAAATGATTGACCTTGACAAACAGTCACATGGGTTTTTCTTTGCATGTAGGGTGAATCACGTGACTTTGATTTGGCGAACGTTTTCATATATTACAAATGTCAAGCAGCTTGAAGAAACAGTGAAGTGATTATGGCAAACCACATTCTGATGTGATCTTTGATCATTTTTTATGATGTCAGGACAGTTGTATCACCTTGACATTTTGCCTGTATGCATCACACAAATGAATTTAAATTCAAAAAGTAAAGTCAATGTATTTATGAATTGCATTTTTTAAGCATGCCATCATTGACCCATTGATCATCAGTGTGAATGTTGACTATGTAGGTTAGTTGGTACTCATTTAGTGTACTAAAACTACTCATGTAGCCAGTTCAAAAGGTTTGCATGACAAAGCCCCATCTGTCATCAGCGTCTGACTCTGCCAGTACAGGAATGTCATCATACACGGGTAAAGCATCAGTTACACACCTGATGCACATTCTGTGCTCTTCATTTAGCACTGCTAAAACTCCTGTGTTCCTGTGTCAGTCAGGAAGTGAAAAAGAGAGGAACGAGTATGAAATTGTCCATTATATTTTGACTGAGAGTACTTGAAGGAAGCTCTTAATTTTCCTTACTAAATAGGGTGATTTATGCCCATTTCGATGCCGCCAGTCTCAGAAACTGTTCTACTGTGTGTTCACCCAGAAAGACATGCTGTGTAACCTCCTCAGTTTGTGTCCTCACAGCGGGTCCAGAGAAGGCTTTGTTTGATGACATGACGGATGACGAGGTGCTCGTGCTCCAGCAGATGTTCTTCGGCGTGGTGATCTGCGCTCTCGCTACTCTAGCCGCCAAAGGAGACATGGTCTTCACGGCCATCTTCATCGGAGGAGTGGCTGCCATGTCAGGATACTGGCTCTCGGAGAAGGGTGACCGCGTGCTGGATGGCATTCTTAAAGGACGCTAATGAACCGGACGCTGATGGACTCCAACAGGGTGATGCCACTGAAACATGAAGCTCTGGGTTTGGTGAGTGCCGTGGCTCTGGAAATGCATGTCAATCAGGGATGTTTAGCACTGTGGGCCGGAGTGGCAGTGCTGTTTAAAGCTCTGTGGATAATGATGATGATGATCGGCTCATTTATAACACTGTGTTTCAACAGTTCAGCTGCTGCTGTATTTATGAGACTCACACGGTTAGTAATGGACATGTTTGGCCAAACCCCAAGAGACATACTGTATGCAACCCATTCAGGCAGAGGTACTGTACATACTGGCATGGACATATTGGCATTTATGCACATTTATACATGGATACTGTGTTCATTTTAAAAAATCTGTCCCAATGCATAAAACAATTTATTAAAGATTTCGGAAGTGACAGAAAGGACGCTCCAAAAGTCATGTTGTTTGAAACGCTCTCACATAGCAACATTCCCAAATGCATGAATGCAGCGCTGTCACAGAAGACGTCTCTCAAACCAGGACTGTGTATGTGTGTGAAAGTAGTGTCTTGAATATGTATGGCAAATCAATTTCAACAGGGTTCCCACACTCTTTGATCAATGCATTAACACTAGATAAGGGTTTCTTTTTATATTAGTCTTTTTGATTTAGACCAGTTTGTGAGCTCATTCAGCAGACTCTATCTAACTATCTCCCGGCAGTGTCTACCGAGCACATCTAGAAAATGTATATTGGTTATAGAGATTTCCATGACTTATAAGATTTTATTCAATATCATGACCAGGAATACACTGGAAACCACCATTTTAAAACTAGCAAATTTTTCCAGGTTTTCTCTGGCTGTGGGGACCCTGTTTTAAATATGCAACCGGTAGAATACAGTAATGAATGTGATTTACCGTTTAACTGAGTGCACTTTACCTGCAGATTCGACACATGTGGCCTTCCAGTCATTTCTTTGACAGATGCTTTTAGTTTCAGCACAGGTGGCTTTAATGCATTGATCATATCGTGTCTGCTTGCTTTACCTTCTGCTTTAGATGAAAATGCGTAAATGTGTCATCATGGCTTCTATTTATTTTGTTTGTCATATTATTTGTCCAATGTGAATATGCCCTACAACGACAGACAGTTGAGACGTGGGCATGATTTCTGCCAGCCTTAATGTGAACTACGTTTTGAATTGTCTTGTCGCATGTTGGTAGCGTGGAGGACATTATGATTTCATTAAAAACCCATTTAATTGACCTGTGTTGCTCATTTATAACCGGTGACACAGGACTCTACTATAGAAACCGCTTGAACTCTTTTATATGCACACTGTTTGACATTATGAACTCCACGCCAGAGAAGAGGAAGCTTCCTTTCACGACATGAAATCAGAATTGTGATTGATTCATCAGCGCACGTATTAAATTATCAGAAAATATTACCAAAGGGTTTCTCAAATCAGTGTCATTTCACACTGACTTTAAAAGCTCTCAATTCTTTTTAAAACAAATCCAAAGCATGTACAAAAGATAAAAAGTTAATTTATTTTTACACAACTTAAACATGTTTTCTAGAACTGATGAACAAACATGATGAAACATTTAGAACATCTCATGCTTTCAGGAGACAGGCAGCAGCTGATCTCTGATGAGTTCACTGGTACACTGATTCACATTCGCTACTGCAGACATTGATTTATTAAAACATCCTGGAGTGCAACTAAAATCAGATTCCTAATTGCTCCTGGTTTTTCCAGAGCCAGGCGTGATAGTTGTTGAGCTTGTGGTCGTCTGGAGTGACCCCACACACACACTCACACACACACACTCACACACACCGTGAATACACATGACCAGACTCCCCACACGCAACATGTTATTTACATACGAGAAACTGATCAGGCTGACCGTCGCCAGATGATGAACGAACATGATGAGGAAATCCTGCAGAAATACACATGAAATATGTATAGCAGCACGACATGAAAATACGATGCAAATTAAATACAAAAGCACAAACACAAGTCAGATTTGTAACTTTTCCTTTCAGCTCGACAGAAGCTGAATTCTCCAGGTTGTTTCCGCCGAGTCAAATAAAGAGGAACAATATCTCTCTGTTATGATTCAGTCGCTGTAAGTTATTATACAAATCTCTCAGCTCATAATGGTCACCGCCGCGGGTCGTGTCTTAAACAAATAGCCGAGCCGCACCCTGAAGACGCTCGCCGGCGTTAATTGTCTTTACGAGTGACTGAAAACAGTGAGGCGTCAAGAGACTGACGGAAAAACAACAGACAGAAAAGCCATGTGCGTCTGACAGCTGCTGATTCAATCCCACGCTCTACTTGTGTAGTTTAAGGCCTTTTCCTTCTCTAACACGCCGACCTATTTTAAACCGTATCACATGACGGAGCTGCTGTCGAGAACAATGCTTTGTTAAATATGTAAAACAGCAGGAATTTGACCTCATAAACAACTCCTTTGAATATGTCTGATGTGAAGGGAAGTTGAGAAGTGAGAGAGAAGTGAATTAAATAATGGATCAAAACACAATAGGAATGAACAGTTGCCGTTTGATCCATCAACGCTCACCTTTCTTTTGATGTCTGTGAACTGTGAGAACATGAGCGACCAGTAGAAGGCCAGTTCTGTTATATAATAATAATACAGGCCTGAGGTCAGCACCTGCAGGACACACACACACACACACACACACACACACACACACACACACATCAACCCGCTGCATGTGACCGTCGCTGCTCATGTGTTGTCCTGTAGTGTTTGTACCTCTCTCCACTCCTCCACGCAGAAGATACGGTACGAATCATTGCCGTATTTGCCAATGCCATGGAGCTCGATGGGATACCGCCACGATTTACTCACATACTCATCTGACGAACAAGATAATGTCACGGCATCATGAGACGTCCACTGCACCAAATAACAATCTCAACTAATTTTATACCAGCAGTATAATCATTCAGAATATATATAGTGACTGTGATATGTATCGTCTACCACTACATGAAAGCACTACAGTCGTTAAGATCATTTTTAGCTGAAAGTATGGTTTTTGGTGTTTCAGAAAATGCAAGTAAATGGGTGCTGTAACTTTAAGAGTCAAAAAAGCAGGTACAGGCAGCACAGAATTAACCACCGTGGCTCCTGACGATATATTGAGGTCTTATGAAGTGAAACCATCAGTCTGTGCAAGAAACTGAACATTATTTACACCATTATTACCTGTAATCCAGAGCCTCAGTCGCATGATGACATACGCGTGAAGGTGAGCTCACGCTGTTGTTGTTTACTTCATAAGACCTCAATATATCGCCAGGAGCTGCAGGCATTCATTTCGTGTTTTCTGTACTAGTTTTTTTGACTCCCAAAGCGATGGCACCCACCATTATATCAATCACCACGTTTTCAGCTAAAAATCTTCTTTACTGTTCTACTGAAGAGGGTGAGTAAATAACTAAATTATTAATTTTTGGGTGAACTATCCCTATAAAAACATCCTTGATGAAATCTGCTGTATTAGTGGCACGCACCGGAGAAGCGGATGAGTGTTTTGGCGCGGAGCGTGCTGAGACCCAGCGGCTGCAGCAGGAGAGCCAGCGGCCTCCAGTCACTCGCTCGCGTCACCTCTGCGCTCGGATAGCGCTGGAAAAACTCCCACAGCGCAGGGATCGCCATCTTACCTGCTCATACGGGTGAGGAAACAAAGACCAGCACATCACAACTCTTCTGTGACAGTACAGATGTTACAGATGTGCTGGCGTACCGCTGGTCCTGTTGAGGAAGATTGTGGCCACCAGGAGCTTCCAGGGCTCGTGAAACAGCGTCTCCTGCACCAGATTGTAGGGTGAGCGCGGCGGAGTCCACTTCCGGAAGGCCTTGCGCTTCGGGGGACTCAGAGCTGAGGAGGAAAGCTTTTAAACTCAGCGCCATCGAGTGGTAGAGATGTGCGCACCTAACCAGACACGCTGTGATAATGAACCGTGTGTCCGCACCTAGAGTTAAAGCGCTGGAGGATGTGTTACGAACACAGCCAGTCAGAACCAAGCAGCAACCTCCCGCTCTCTCTCGTGAAGCCAACACGGAAGTGACTAAAACTGCAATTCATCGACTGGCCGCTAGAGGCTGGCTGCAAAAGAGAGTCAGTCCCATAGACTCCCCATGTTAAAATGCCCAACTTTACAGCAGAAAAACATGTTTACAGCCTGGTTCAAAAAATGATTTTGGTCTATATAGCTAATTTTGCCCTTCATGACAACTGTGAGGGGGTGAATTTTTTTTATAACTCATCCGTTTAAATTATATTAAGCCTTAAAGTTCTGCATAATTAAGGGCGTGGCCACTTGAGTGACAGGTGGATTGCCGCTGCTGTCACCACTGTCGAGCTAGGGGGGCGTGGTTTCAACAACCAGCTCCCGCCTCTTTGCCCATCTTCGATTATCCGGGAGTGACGCGCTGCCAAGATGGCGACGGCTGGCTCCGCCCACTTTGAGCTTCAAAAACGCTCTTCGGAACCCTACGGGTGACGTCACGGACACTACGTCCATGTTTTTATACAGTCTATGGTCAGAACATATTCAGGTTTTTACGCTTATGCAGAGCAGGATTTTGGGTCACTGTACGAGTGCGACGCTGCAGAAATACAAACTAAGCGACTGATGAAATTTGAAAATTAAAATTATTATACCTGCTTAAGACCAACTCATGGTCACAGCAGTCTGCTTGTTCAATTTCACACAAAAAATATGCATGTTTGGAGTATCTATAAAACACAGCTTTCATCGCATCACGCCTGGTTAGTTCACAGTATCACTCCATAAAACCCGTCTCATACCGTCATCCCTTCCACTGAAGTATGGACTCGTTTTCCGCTTCTCTGCTAATAACTTCAACCCTGAAAAGAAAAAGATCACAGAGCTTTTGAAAATGGTCTTGGACAAAAACATTATTCCCACGCTCAAAAACCATTTAAAAGTTTTTCTTGATTAAATGTCTTGAATAGTACGACAATTAGTCAAACGAGGAACTAGATCACATTTCAGTTTAGTACTTCGTGAAGCCTAAACCTCACTAAACACCTATGAATTCCTAAAGTTAGTCAACATGACACGACGTTTCCAACCTACTTTATTGCCAAAGGTGATATATATGCTAGTGAAACAAGATATTCAAGATATGAAAATGAAAAAGATCTATCCAGAAATGGGAAAGTCATTTCAGAGGCACTGATGAATCTCTCATGACTGACAGCAGGGTTTCTGCAGCTAGATCGAAGACTTTTTTCAAGAAAATGAATTAATTGAAGGAAAGCTCTCTAAATGTCAATGTATTAGCAACACTTCACATTTTGAAAATACAACTTCTAACAGGCCTCCATTACATTTTAATTCATAATTATTGGATCCCACTGGAAAAAAGTGCTGTTCTTCCTCAGTATTTCGGTCTTGTTTTCCGGCGCACATGTCTAAAGATTCTTAAATCAAGATCTATTTACTTAAGAAGCAAAATAACAAGATAAGAAGTCGTTTTCTGAAAAATTGATCAAAATGAAGTGATCAAGAACAAATATCTGCCAATCAGCTTCATTCAAAGGGAAAACAAGTGCTCATTCCTCACTGACAGATGTTCTTGTTTTGAAGCATAAATTCACTTATTTCTGTTCACTTTTTCAAGAATTCACTATTTAAGCGCTTACATGGTGGAAGGGAGAGTTTAGCCTTTTAAGGCCTTATAAAGCCCACAGAAAGCCTGATTAGGAGCGTGTGTTATGGAGGTCAACGGCTTGGATCTCACTCATCTCAGTGGTGAGGAGAAGCACTCACGGCTGTCTGTGTTTCTAGACGGTGACACACATCCCACGAGCGTCAGGCTCCTGTGGTCCTGCTCTCGTCCTCCTGCCGTCTCGGAGGGGTTTTGTCTTACGGCTGAATCCTCATCTAGAGCCGGCTGTGAATGATCGGCTGGACTCGCTCTGCCCGCTTCTCTCCTCTCCTCCTGGCGGTCTGCGCTTCTCGTCGTCCCCACACTCGGAGCAGAGGCTTCCGTCGGGCTGGACTTCACCTTCTGTTTCCTTCTCTTCTGAGGCATTTCCCTGCGCTCATCAGTGTTCAATGTCACCCTGCAGATTACCCAATGGAAAACTGACTTAGGGAAATACTGTGCAGAGTAAGTGAGTGATGCTCTTTTAGCGGGGCGGTTGCTGAGGTCTTCTGAGTGTTTATTATTGCATTGCTAGGCGACTGCTGTGATGTGCTTGCTGGTTGCTAGGTGTTGCCAGGTTGTTTTGGTGGTTGCTGAATGATTGCGGACTGGTCCAAATCAAAAGGGCTCCGCTTGTTTTTATTAAAAGAAATTGGGAGTGTTAATATATTGTAAATAACTCACCACAATTCATTTTGTGATTTTAGAAGACTCAGTGTTCTGATTCTGACATCTCGGTTTATCTGTGTTTTTAGCATTTAAATTAAGTTGATATTTGAAGTCAGGGCTGCCCAGTCCTGTTCCTGGAGGCTTCAGATCGAGCCCTGGTCAAGTGCTCCTGAAGATCTTCATTCAGTGGTATCTGATGAGGGTTGGAGCTGAGCTGAGCTGCGCGGGAAGAGGACTGGGCAGCCCGGCTTCAAGTCATCCTGTGGTTTCTGTAATTGGACATCACGGAGACGACGTGCTTTTTAGAGTGTTTGCTCGTCTGCAATACGTCTATCAGACGTCAAATAGACGTTTAGAAGATGTCTGTATGTAAAACTGACATCTTCGAGACGTCTGTCAGATGAAGCGATCTTCAACAGATGTCTTGCAGACGTACCTGTGCTGTCTGGTCCTGTGAAAGCGCCAGTGCCCGTCAAACCCCGCACCTGATGCCGCTGCAGAGATGCACTGCGCTCGGTCCCTCTCTCATCTCGGTCCCTCAGCTCTCCACACACACAGCAGACCACACCACCTGTGACCTGTCTGATAACACAAGACTCCCGTGACCGCGGCTCCATTCAGACCATCCTGAAGTAGTGATGTTCGGTTCTTGAACGAATCGTTCATTTGAGCCGGTTCTCAGGAAGTGGCCGGTCGAGCCGGTTCACAAATCGAACTGATTCGAACTTTAGTTCCGGGTTGATGACGCAGGACGCACAGCCGAAGTAGCACACAAATGACTTATTTGAATCTTTCATTGATACAACGTGGCACTGAGTTGTTAGAATGCGTAGAGACGTTGTTGCTTGATGACGTCAGGAACCGATGAATCGGCTTTTTGAACCGGTTCAGTGAGCCGATCTGTCCGAAAGGAACCGGTTCGCGGAAATGAATCGGACTCCACACACAGCGGCGGCGGAAGCTGAGTTCGGGATTCAGACTTGTGCTCTGCTCTGTCGACACCTAGTGCTGCGGTGGAGAACAACGCTGGCTAAGTTCCTTTTCCAACGAATTCAATATTAAAACGTTAAACACCAGCGAAGATCCATACAGTAACCCTACGTTAAGAAAATAAAGAATCCCAAACCAATGTTCTCTTAGCTTTTATTTTATAGCATAACACTAACTGTGATAAAATGTAAGAATTCACAGAACTCTGAAGGTGTAATTCAGAGAACACTGAACCAGTTAGAGGTAAACCCTTGTGGATTTACAGGAAATTTCTGTTTTTAAAGGCCAGCTTTATGTGTCATAAACAATTTATGGAATATTGTGACTGAACACTGAATAATCAGCACTGTTTGCCCAGTAATACTTTCATTTAGAAAGTGAAGTGTATATTATTGTCCACTAAATAGTATTGTCCTTTATTTAACCAGGTAAAACCTTTCTGAGATTTAAAATCTCCTTTACAGAAGTGACCTGCCACTACATTATCAAAAGAAAAACATAAAAACACAGAATCAAAACCCATTTAAAAACATTTACAAGTTGATTCTTCCTTTAACAGTATGCCGAAAAGCTTGTTTTCCAAATCCAGTTCGTTCAGATGGAAGCGAAAGGGTATACAAGTCCTGTGAGTGCAGAGAGTAAGCTCCAGAAGCTTTGAGTTGGGTGAGAGAACGGAGAGGGAGAAGTCAGCAAAAGTGGGACATCAGATACATGGGACAAATACGTTTTTGGTGTGGTGCTTCTTTAAAGAAAAAGACTGATTATAATGGGTGGTCTTGAATGTTGTAATAACAGTAGCTTGAATATCAACATTTGATTAGTCAAATGTAAATCATATGGGCGTGGTTACCACTCAATGCTGGAAGGTCTGAGAAAGTGCCGTACATAAAGCCTATTAAAATTGTTAAGGTTTAATTTCTAATACAAACCGTAAATCACTCTACAATATAAATTTGTATGACATGCGTTCATGTGATCATTCAATTTTTATGCAATGATGTGCAAGTTTTTTCTTTCTATTTTTTTTCTTAATATTAAGTTTTGTTACTGTCCCAGTTTACCTGAACATGTTAGATAAATTGGGACAGTAGCATTCAGCTAAAGTGGGACATCCTATATATTAAAAGATAATTAATTGCTCAATGTGAGAAATTGTTTTGTTTTACAGAAGATGTCACAAAGTGTAGGCAGAAGACAGGGAAAGAAAAAATAAGAATAGAAATTTGTGAATATTAAGTTTTTGTGCGTAAAATGTGCCTGTAAACAAACACATGCCTGCTCTCACCCACACTTACACACATACCACTTGAACACACAAATATGAAAGCATGTGTGTTTCACACACACACACACACACACACACACACACACGCACACACACACACACACACGCACACACACACACACACACGCACACACACACACACACACGCACACACACACACACACACGCACACACACACACACACACGCACACACACACACACACACGCACACACACACACACACACGCACACACACACACACACACGCACACACACACACACACACGCACACACACACACACACACGCACACACACACACACACACACACTCTCTCTCACACACACACACACACACACACTTTGTTCTTGTCCTTTTTTTGTAGTGTTTTAATTGTTTAAATTTGTACTTCTGATTTATTTTTTTTAATAATTCTTCAAATTTATGCTTCTGTTGAAGTGTTCACAATCAATAACACTATCCACTAGTAGCCTATGTCTATTTGTATAGTTATTCTTTTTAATTCTGAGGATTTTCTATTGCACAAGATTATTTATACAATGTCCTGCTGTAGGAAATTGTATTTTGTAAGCACAGACTAGATAAAAATGTGTGTCCCACTTTACCAGACACAGTGTCCCACTTTACCTGAAAAAGCCCAAAAAAGAAAAATGGGTACTTAACATTTAAAAAATCTTTTTATGTTTAAAACAACAACCAATATTCTTTCAAAAAACAGTGGGAGATACAAGAGACTTTGAGAATTTGTTTAAAGCATAAATTGTGTTGGTAGAATAAAATTATTTGTATTTAATACACAGTTTACCAAAAAGTGTCCCACTTTTGCTGACTTCACCAGATATGAGTAGACCCAAAATAGATTTATGGATAAACAGGTACCAATGCTTACGTCTGCGTGTTGATAATGACGACCAACCAACTCTATTATACAAATCACAATGATGAGTACTAAAATTACAATTGAATATAAACCTAAGCGCACCATGATAGAAAGTGTCCAAAGAACACAAAAGTCTGGTAGAGGCCGATTTATACAGAACGTCTCCATAATCAAGGACTGGCATAAATGTGGCAGAAACTAATCTTCTTTTTGCCTCAAATTAAAAGCAGGGTTTATTTCTGTAATAGAACCCCAGCTTTAATTTAAATTTGGTCCTTAATTGATTAAAGTGAGATTTAAAAGATGAGCCATCAATTAAGCATAAAACTGAGATATTTATATTCTGTCACTACATCTATTATAGTACCCTGTAAGGTTTAGACTGGTAGTTGATTTGCCACTTGCTTCTTTGATCTTGAAAATAACACAGCTTTAGCTTTGGTCACGTTCAAAGTCAGGTTTAGGCCACAAAGCCTTTGTTGCACAACATCAAAAGTACTCTGTGAGGACACAGCTTGATGTAATTTGGGTGCAGTACAATAAATCACAGCGACATCAGCATAAAAATGAAAATTAACATTACTAATAATAACATCAAGGTTATTAATGTAAATAATGAAAAGTGGAGGCCCCAGAACAGACCCCTGAGGAACACCCCTCATAATCTGCAATGGTGCAGATGAATGGCCTTCCATTTGCACACATTGTGTCCTGTCCACTTAATGGCTTTCAAACCAATGATTGTGTCATTTGACAATCCAATTAGTTTCAGTTTAGTTTTTAGTATACCTAAGTCAATAGTATCGAAAGCCTTGGACAGGTCAATAAAAAGTAATACACAGTAATGACCTTTATCAAGCGCCTCTGTGCTATCATTTAAAACACTCGTTGCAGCTGTGGTTGTGCTGTGTTGCTTCCTAAAACCTGACTGATTGTGTGATAAAATATCATGTTCCATAAGATATGAAGTCAACTGCTCACTAATGAGAGATTCAAAAACCTTAGACAAAATACAAAGTTTAGAAATCGACCAATAGTTATTCATATCGGAAGGATCTCCTCCTTTTAACAAATTGGATAACAAAGGCAGACTTCCATATCTTTGGGTAATTAATTTAAACTCAGTGAAAGATTATAAATATATGACAAAGGGGCAGCAATATAATCTGCAGCTATTTTTTTTAAAAAAGTGGCTGTAATTGGTCAGGGCCAGCTGACTTATTGAATAGTTTTAAGAGTTTATTTTAATCTGACAAGTAGAAAATGGTTTAAAACTAAAATTAAGAGCCATTAAATGCCTTCCTCTATTTTCCATATCATTATTCATATCTATAATTTTAGGTACCTTAAACGACGATCCTACAGCAACAAAATGTTAAGACAATTCAGCATCTCTCCTATATCTGAGATTGTGATGGTATTGTTCATTATGTATAAAGGAAGTCCTGCAGCCTTTTTTACACCTGAAATGGAGTCAGTATTTTTCCAAAATTTCATAGGTTTATTTAGATTATGAGTTGCTTAATTAAAAAAAGTAATCAGCTTTATAACTGTCATAACTTTAAGGTCAAGCTATAATATTTCAATTTGAATACAGTTCATACAATGTGTTATTCGCAAGATATATACCAATAAACTTTTTTAAATCATGCACTCCAGACAAATTTATTTTCAGGTAAAATGGGCCATCTCTGATTTATCAAAAATGATCCTCTATCTTAATTAAAAACACATGATTTATTAACACATATTATTAAATCAACATATTAAACAACACATTTAACAAACCCAAAAACATATAACCTATGCTATGAGTAAAATTCATCAGTTTACTCAAATTATGTGTAACATTCAAAACAACTGATAGAACTTTACCTGAATTCACCGTAACTGGACTGAAGATTAATCACTGAATAAACTTATTGTGCAGACTATTATACAAAGCTGCACTTCTGGAATGGAGCTAAAAGCAGGGCTCAGATGAACACAATGACAACATCACAGTTAAATGCAGTTAAATGAATGGTCTTATTAATGGCAGTAGGATTTACAGTACATGACAGAAATGTGGTCCTACTTCATCCTTACTAATATCCAATTATTATTTGTTTGTTTTAAAAGGATAGTTCTTTTTCAAAAATTATTTTTGGTCAAAGTCTTTTTTATTCATTTCAGTAATACCTACAAAGACTCCCATCCTCACGAAACACACACACACACACTCACAAAACACACACACACACTCACACACACAACACACACACACACACACACACACTCACCCACAAACACACACACACACACACACACACACCACACACACTCACAAACACACACACACACACACACACACACACACACTCACTCACAAACATCACAAACA